>NC_041753.1:45360182-45660182 GCF_004115215.2 Ornithorhynchus anatinus | reverse complement strand
GCGTCCTGTCCCATTCTGTAATATTTAACTCCCACTTCAATCCAGAGCTAATTCATTTACTACAAAAATGACTAAAGTTAGAGGATAGTGCCTCTCGTGTGCTCTGGCTTTCCCATATCATAAAGGAATTGGAGGGCAGCGTGACTCAGTGTAAAGAGCGCGGGCTTGGGAGTCAGAGGTTGTGGGTTCTAATCCTGGCTCTGCCGCTGGCCAGCTGTGTGACTTTGGGCAAGTCACTTAACTTCTCTGGGCCTCAGTTACCTCATCTGTAAAATGGGGATTAAAATTGTGAGCCCCACGTGGGACAACCTGATCACCTTGTATCCCCCAGCGCTTAGAACAGTGCTTTGCACATAGTAAGTGCTTAACAAATACCACCATTTATACTTGTATGCTGTTTCTAACTTTTGGAGAAAGAGGCCAAGAGTTTGGATCCCACCACAAGATCAGAAAAGAGGACCTAGGGGCTCTTCCTCTTTTTCAGCTCTGTTGTCTAAAAATAGCCTATTTCCATCTCCAGAAACAGGGCAGCAAGATGGAGGAGTGTTTAAGGACCTGCATCTGACCCTGAACAGTTCCTATATCTGTTAATGCTAAAATGTACATTTATCTGAAAGTTACAAATGCACTAGTCAAACGAGAGGCTTAAGAAGCCAAGAATCATTTCTTCCAAAGATTCAAAATAACTTCAAAATTTATTTTAAGAATTTCTAATTCAGCCTACAAATAAAGGAATGATTAATATAAAAGGATTTTAAAAAAATATATCCAGTCATATTTAACATGAGGAAGTGAAGGAATTAAGGATCATGGCTTGCAGGTCCTTGTTTCACCTCATCATCCAGCCAGCGTCACATTTACTTGAACTTGCAACCACCCATGGCATTCTGCTGTTTCCCATTTAGACGATACAGGCTTAAGTCCTTTCTTAGAGTTTTGAGTGCTTCAACCAATGTGCTTCTGTTAGATTCCAGGACCTTGATTTCTACCACATTCCTAGGGAGGTCATTCAATAATCATGTAAATCTTATCATTAGGATACTTTTAACATCATGCACAACTTCAATATTCCCATTCACAATTTCATGCTATTACACTCCGTCCTTCCATAAGGCAGATATTGTGTTGCCAAACAGTTTCTAAGAACTTTGGGTTCACAAAAACCCACATTATACCTTGATAAACGTCAAGCAAATGTGCTGCAACATTTCTTCCAAATCCACATCTTCCTGTATCCAGATGGACACACATTTTGGGAAGAACATTCCCTAATTTCTTTACTGTGTTCTATCCAAAATGCATAATGGAAACGTGTTAGAGAAGAACTGCTTTTGCACCTGACAAATACTAGAATTCTTCTCAGGGCACCCAAAACATCCTAGTCTTTATGACAGGGGCTAGGCTGTAACCGGACCAGAAACATGGTTAGGTTTCACTTTTAGGAGAAGTAGGAATGGGAGAGAAGAACACAGCAGGACATGAGCAGTTGTTTCTGTGGTCCGTTGAGACTAAGGGTTCAAGGAACTCAGCCATACATACATAAAAGTCCCTCTCATGTTTTGATTAGCAGTGTGGACTAGTAGCAAAAGCAAAGAATTAGGAGTTGGGAAACCTGGGTTCTAATTCCAGCTCTGACACTTTCTCTGTGCCTCAATTTCCTTGCCTGTATAAAGTGGGAAGAAAAAAATACCCATCGCCTCCCCATTTGAGTCCGATGTGGGACAGTGACTGTGTCTGACTTGACTGAACTGTATCAATCGAGGGCTTAATACAGTGCTTGGCACACAGTACTGTGTTATCATCATCATCATCATCATTATTATTACTATTACAGCTACTTCAGTCACTGTGCTGGGGTTCCCAAGTCTCAGAGGTCCAAAACAATAATGAGCATGAGGGGAGCTAACAGCTAAACTCTATATACAACAAGAAATCAAATCTTCTTTCAAATTATTCTAAATCTATTTTTATAGCTTTCCTCTGAAATGCCACCACTTTTCTTACACCAGTCCCCTTGCCCTACACAATTATTCTTATACAAATGTATATTTAAATGGTTTCTATTTTACCATAAACAATTCAAAAAGCATGAGATGTGGTTTGGAGATACATAATTAGGGAGGGACTAGTGGGTCTAATGGGGAAAGAAATGTACATATTTGGGAGAGAAGGAATGCTTCTTTAATAAAGCAACTCCTCACTAACCACTGAGACTAAGTTTCTGAAAGTCCCAGTTCTTGGCAAAACTATTATTGCTATGTTCAAAAGATTCTAGGCCAAAAGCAGTTAGTAAGTCCGAGGCTTCAGTCACACTGGAAGTCGTCCAGTTGTCTTAATAGTTTTCACAGTGGACTTGTTCATACCAAAATGTTTTTCTGTAAATACCAGACTCTTTCTATATGTCAGATAATCTAACAGGTCACTTACCCCGCTCCGCCCCCCCACCAAGGACATCACTTAGCCTATTCTCCACACAAATTTCTCCTTTATTCTTCACTTAAAGGCCATGATGGCGGGCAGTGGAATCAAGAGCAAAATGTGCAACTGAACACCTGGATCTTGATAGAGTGAAGTACAATACAATGGGAGCATCTGGGTGGAGTATGGACAACTTAAAATGGTAGGTGATGAGCTATGTAACTTTGAAATAATGGTTATTCAAAATACATAAATCCATAAAATCCAAAACAATATCCAGGACAGAACAGTAAGTGGCAATACATATAGTGAGGTTGACAAAGCAAGGTTGGTAAGGGAAAGCTGCTTAACAGTACCAGAAATTGAGAAACAAATACCAAAGAATAAAAACACAGTCTAATCTTTTAAGGGTTGAGGAAAAGGGCAAATGGGTATAAAATAAAAAATTGCATTGTCAAGAATATGTGAATAAATGGTATGCCCTTTATGAAAGAAGTCACACTGTCATGAGAATATGGATATTTGGTATGCCCTTTATTGAAATAGCAAATGCACTTTATTTTTTATTTTTTGCTTCAAAAATCAAGGGAATAGTAGTATTCAAAGTGAATATTTTTCTCAAGGGCAGCAACGTAGGCATTGGGTCACATATCCAACCTGGGTCCCCTACAGCCATTGTATCCAGGCAAGAGACAGGCCAGGCACAAGGTGTAGGATAGGATGCAGGCAGCCAGGAATATAACAGTTTCTATATGTGACCCTTTGGAAATACTCCACCCAATAAGTCTACCCAATGGTCATACGTGTGATTAGTTTCCCTAATTTAGGGCTCTCTCTCACCTAGACATGGGAAGTCAGAATCTGCCTAGGTTGGATGAAAATCTGAGAATTAAATTAATTAAATTTCAAAGTTTGACCTTTGAGTTCTTGTTCTGAAAGCCAAAATTGCAACTGCTTAATCCAATGGAGACCTCTGCACTCTCCTTAAGAAATCTCTTTCAGGATCACTAATTGACTCAATATTTTTCAATTTAGTTCAAATAGTAAAAGCTGCAATCATATCTCCACTACACAAAAATCATATAATCCTACAGTAGACAGGCATAAAAGGAATAATATCAAGATGCCAGTCTTGATATTAGCACCATAATTTTAAATGAGGTCATTTTCCAGGCCTATTTTTTTTAATATGAATTGCAAACTTGTGTTTTAAATAAATTAATAAAATCAGGTTAGTATTTAGATTTCAATAAAAAGTGCTATAAAAAGGAGTAGATACTCTTGTTAATAGGTTTAAGATTAGCTGGAACTGTATCAACTAGTCCATACTCTTTCCTAAGGGGGGGGGGGGGGGAAGCATTCAAAATGAAACATCTTGAAAGCTATTTTTGACTGAGAATGGAAAAGTGGTGGATTGTATCTAGAGAATTATTGGTTTAATGCTTATAAATTTAAGAGAAAATTTTGATTTATGATGACAACATGAAAAGAGCATCATCGTTTATAATATTAACTACTAATAAAAAGAAAAAGTAGTAAATTTAACAGAGGTAACAAGGAGTTATTGTGCAACAAAACAGGGTTGTCTTTCATTAGGTTTCCACTAGAGAATCTTATACAGAGGACAAAAACAATATAATGAACCCTTGAACATGTCTTTCACCACTGAGAAGGAGGCTACATGAGGCATAGAAAACCAGACAAACTCTGAAGGCATGACCTTAGCTCTGACTTTTGAGAAAGCAACTTTCTCAGTCAAACCATGAAAATGGAAAAGCATCTGGATCTGCTGACATTCCTACAGAACTCTCCAAGTAAGGAAGGGACTTGATCCTCAAATATCTATACAAACTCTTTCTCAACATCACTGAGGAAATGCCTCAGGCCTTCAAAGATAAATCTAATTTACAGAAGCAGTGTGGCCTAGTAGAAAGAGTACAGGCCTGGGAGTAAGAGGACCTGGTTCTAATCTTGGCTCTGCAGAACTTTTGCTGTGCAACCTTGGACAAATCACTTAACTTCTCTGTTCCTCCATTTCCTCAATTGTAAAACAGAGATTAAATACCAGTTCTTCCTTCTAGTTAGACTCTAATCCCCATTTTGGACAGGGGCTAATTAACTTCTATCTACCCCAGAGCTTAAAACAGTGCTCAATTCACAGTAAGGGCTTAACAAATACAATGATAATACTAATAATTGTAATAAGAGATTCCACATAAGGAAACACATCTACCAACTCTCTCAAGCACTTAGTGCATTATTCTGTACCCAGTAAGTGCTCCATAAAAACAACTGATTGATTGATCACTATTTTCAAAAAGACAAGGGAGAGTACTGACTGTGGAAACTCCCAGGTCATATCCCTTCTGAACAGACTACGGAAGAACACATAGTCAACTGAGCACTACCAGAACAGCAACATGGATTCAGAGTGAAACACAGCTCAGCAGATATGATATTTAGGTTATTCTGTGACAGTAAGCCCTTGGTCATGCCAGAGTTGAAAGTAATCCTTTCTCTGTTGTTGTTGAAGTGAAGCAAAATGGTACCAAAGGAAAACTGGGAAGAAAAAAGATATAGCTGCCTGCCTTGACATCCAATAATCTAGTTAGAGATGCTCCTTCTAACAGTCTTAATGTTTTCTCTACTAATCCATCATGATCCTTATTACCTATCTAACTCTATTTAATCCTTCTTGAGTCTTCTACCAACTTGTATTTTCCCTTTTAACATCCCTTTGCTTATTAAGTTAGCCAAGTTCTTCCCACTGTTTAGTTTCTGCCTGGTCCTTTTTTGTGTTTACTTCCCATCAGATGGGTGATGTGCTTATTTCTTGCCTCTTAATTACCCAGGAGAACCATGACATTTTTAGCTGCTAACCAAGTGTGCTAGAGAATCAGCACTTCTCTCCTCATGTTACTAGTTGCCTGATTGGGGGCCAGGAACTATCCTGAAATTTCACAGGGCAACCACAACTTGGAGGGTACAGATGGGGACTGGAAAAGCTCAAAATGGTATCTGCCAGTCATGTAAAAAGCTGATATAGTTTCAGGGGTGGACTTTATAGTCCAGAAAGGTTACTCCTGTTTACCAGCTCTCTACAAACATTAGTTTGGTGCCACACAGATCCTGGGCCATGATTCACAGGTTGGTAGGATCTCCATGCTTTGTGGGTTCTCATCATCAGTAGAAAGTATCTTTAGGACAATATTTGAAATGTTGCTGTTGCCTCCTTTGGGTTCACCTCTTGTCCATGATAAGACTGGAATAATTTCACTCATCATAGGTACTCCAGAGCTGTGTTCTGAGTCAGAGTCAATTAATCAAGAGTACTTACTGAGCACCAATTCTGAGATATGTACTAAAACACTCGGGAAAGTACGACAGGGGTAAAAGACCATCTCCTTGCCCATGGTCACACAGAAGATAAGTGGGCGGGGCCATCATTAGAATGTTGGTCCTCTGACTCCCAGGCCCTTGCTCTTTCCTCCAGACCATGCTGCTTCTCAGACTCACAGACTATAACCTGAGAAGCAGCATGGCCTAGTGGAAAGAGCATGGACCTGGGAATCAGAGGACCTGGGTTCTAATTTTGGCTCTGCCAATTGCTTGGCATGTGACCATGGGCAAGTCACATACATTTTCTGTCTCTCAGTTTCCTCAACTGTAAAATGGGGATTTTACCTGTTCTGCCTCCTACTTGGACTGTGAGCATCATGAGGGCCAGGGATTGTGTCCAACCGAACTTATCCCTATACCAGCACTTAGAACAGTGTTTGACACATAGTAAGCACTTAACAAATACCATAAATAAATAATAAATAAATATAACCTAATGGTGCATGAGCCACATAATCTGGATTATTGTGTCAGCCGTCTCTCTGATCTCCCTTCCTTCTGTCTCTCCCTGCTTCAGTCTATTCTTCATTCCGCTGCCTGGATCATCTTCCTGCAGAAACGCTCTGGGCGTGTCATTCCCCTTCTTAAAAACCTCCAGTGGTTGCCTATCAACCTCCACATGAAACAAAAACTTCTCACTCTAGTCTTCAAGGCTCTCCATCACCTTGCCCCCTCCTACCTCTCCTCTCTTCTCTCTTTCTACTGCCCACCCCGCACGCTCCGCTCCTCTGCCTCCCACCTTCTCACCGTCCCCCGTTCTTGCCTATCCCGCTGTCAACCACGGCCCACGTCCTTCCGCTGTCCTGGAATGCCCTCCCTCCTCACCTCGCCAAACTAACTCTCTTACCCTCTTCAAAGCCCTAATGAGAGCTCACCTCCTCCAAGAGGCCTTCTCAGTCCCAGACTGAGCTTCCCCTTTTCCCTCTGCTGTCTCTCTGCCCCCCCTTCACCTCCCCTCAGCTAAGCCCCCTTTTCCTCCCTTTCCCTCTGCTCCTCTTCCTCTCCCTTCCCCTCCCCTCAGCACTGTGCTCGTCTGCTCATTTGTATATATTTTTATTACCCTATTTATTTTGTTAATGAGATGTACATCCCCTTGATTCTATTTATTGCTATTGTTTTTGTCTGTCTCCCCCCATTAGACTGTAAGCCCGTCAATGGGCAGGGATTGTCTCTATCTGTTGCCTCATTGTACATTTCAAGGGCTTAGTGCAGTGCTCTGCACATAGTAAGCGCTCAATAAATACTATTGAATGAATGAATGAACATAATCTGAATGCACAATTCAGCAATTATCTGATTGATCTGTTCCATGTATTCAATCCAAATGGATAATTTAGGTTAAAAGTCCAATTTAGAGCTTGAATTATCTGAATGGGCTGTCAAAAGAAAGCAAATTAGCTGGATAATTGCTTACTCCTTCACTTTATTTGGGATGTGCAGACCCTACGAGTGACTTCCACATCCAAATCTCCCTAAATAGAGAATAGTCTACTGTAAGAATCACACAACACTGGACACAATTAAACAATCAGTTCTAATTAACAAGCATGTTCTAATTGAAATATGTATTTCTTTTTTTAACATTTTAATATTTTACAAATTCACATTGCTTGAAAATTACTTCAGCATATACAATTTTTAAATCCTTAGTTTTGGAATATTCCACTAAAATCTTCACCTTTCTGATCAAAAATTTGTCATTCCCCCCCCCCCCAAAAAAAAAGCAGAGGGTCTGTGTTTGGCTCTTATTTATATTTCAGTGGATGATGGCTGGAACGGTAATTCATTAAAATCTTTCATCATAATTGTATTGTTCATCTTAAACAAAGTTCATTGTTAATTCAGCCCTACTTGTAATTTATCTTCTGAACACAAAAAAGTTTTGTTACCTTTCTGAATAGGAAGCCCAAGACAAAGACATTCCAAGAACTGCTACTAGCGTTCCAACTTTCAACTCTATACATTTGTGTGCTATTTTAAAGCCAAATTACCTGAAGAGGTGCTCTAAACAGCCTGCTAAATCGTGTAAATGCAATATTGCACCTCTTCTCAATTTACATGTTACAACTCAGCTAAATTCATACTTAATATACTGTCAGTCAACCGACACATTCCCTGCCCACAGTGAGTTTAGAGTCTACAGGAAACTTACAGTCTAGAGGGTGAAACTGTGAAACCAAGCTAGCCCATGAAAGGAAAATCATTCTTCCTGACACATTAATAATTTCAGATTATCGGAATACTGAAGGATAGTTTATTAAAAGAAAAGCCAAAAATAATATTGGTTTGCTCCTGCAAATTCTTTTTCATTGTGGCTCTTGTCAGTGGAGCTGACTTTCAAAGAATGGGGGATTACACACCATGTACTAAAAAGAGAGGCTTCACTGTTCTAGGGTGACAGAGAGAAAATGGAGTTGGCACAGATCAGGAAGCCCAATCCAGCTTGAATAAAACACCGCTTTTATGCAACCCTAGGTACCAGATCTTTTATCACAAACTATTTTGATTGCACGGAAAGAAAAGCTCTAAGTGAAAATTATTTACTCTAGGTCTATTATGAAAGGAACAGATTAACTCCCTAACACTTTGTTCTTTTTGAAGGTGTATTTTCTACCTTCCCGGTATGATTTATATTAATGAGAGGTTTAAAGTAGGTTTTAACTTAAGAATGATTGCTGATGATGAAGAACAGTAATTACACACCTTATGACAGGACACGTGAATGGCTCATACAAGAGAACTACATAAGATGCCAATTTAATCCTCCTGTACAAAAAAAGGAATCTTTGCAGGCTGAAGGATCTTAAGCTTCAGTTAACAAAAACCCTTTTTGTTGGAGTCTAAAACAAGAATGGGTTAACAAAAGCAAGAACAAAAATCTCATTTTTTTTCTCTTTTTCACAAAATATAGTATTACAGGACTTAAAGATTTTGAAATGTCCCAGTGTGGCTGAAAGAGTGGGTGTGGGCAGGGAACATGTCTACCAACTCTGTTGAATTGTACTCTCCCAAGCACTTAGTATAGTGCTCTCCACACGGTTAAGTGCTCAATGAATACCATTGATTAATCGAAAGAACAAAGTCTTCTCTAAATGCCAACAAAAGTTAAAAGACTTTAGAGGTCATAATCTTTAGCAATTAAGATATTTGAGATATTATTACTTGTTATCATAAATGAATTTGGAGGTGCAACACCTCTCAGGAAGATAAAACAGGTACATGCATGTGAAAAGGAGGAGGAAGCAGTGATGGGCAAATCAATAATGTTGGTACTGTTTCTGCATTACTGCATTTTCTCATAGAAGAGCCACTTCTGGAAAATAATGAGACTCTGCTAAGGGATTAGAGATCCTGCAATACTCTGAATATTCAGTTCAACACAAACTGGCCACTTGCTTAACTCTGTGCTTGCCACTCTTCTCATCCAATCATATTTAGTAATGCTGGTCGGTTCCTAAATTATGTCACCACACTGAAGAAAACAGAAGACTACACCACCACCCATTTTAGTTGACATATAATATTGATAAGAAATGGATAGGGAATAGGAAAAGGGGGGAGGAAAGGACAAAAAACTGAAGGAAAGAAATTTAAAAAGTTTTTGAAAAACCTAATAACAAAAATCACAATATTAAGACTCCTTATGGTATGGACACCAGTTTATTGAAAAGGGAGTTAGATTAAAAATATTAATTCATTTGTTAACACTGTCTCCAAATAGAGTGCAAGGATTATTTTTTAAATTCTGAGTTTTCAAAGTAATATCATAGGCTATATCATGAATTCAAAGCACATTAATTAAATTTTAGTTCTTTCCAGTTTTTACTTTTTAATAACTCCATTTGAAGTCAATTACAATGGAGAATAAGAGCAAGTAGCAATGTTGCATAAGTGCAACTTTTAAAAGTAAACTCCAAGGCTGCCAAAGCAGCGTGGCATAGTGGAAAGAGCATGGGCTTGGGAGTCGGAGGTCGTGGGTTCTGATCCTGGCTCCGCCACTGATCAGCTGTGTGACTTTGGGCAAGTCATTTGTAGTCTCTGTGCCTCAATTACCTCATCTGTAAAATGGGGATTAAGACTGTGAGCCCCACATGGGACAACCTGATTACCTTGAATCTACCCCAGGGCTTAGAACAGTGTTTGGCACATAGTAAGCGCTTAACAAATGCCATCATTATTATTATTGAGAAGTAGCACAGCTTAGTGGAAAGAGCACAGGCTTGGGAGTCAAAGGACGTGGATTCTAATACCGCCTCTGCCACTTGTCTGCTGTGTGACCGTGGGCAAGTCACTTAACTTCTCTGTGCCTCAGTTACCTCATCTGCAAAATGGGGACTGAAAGTGTGAGCCCCTCGTGAGACAACTTGATTAACCTGCACCTACCCCAGTGCTTAGAACAGTGCTTGGCACGTAGTAAGCGCTTAACAAATACCATAATTATTATTATTATTATATTGCAAACTACAAGGTCAGCAGACCAGCCTATATGGTTTCTTGTATTCTACTAACACGAGATACAGTAAAAAGAGGTTCCTTTTAAAACAAATTGAGGCATGAAACAGGAAACTCATATTCTGTGGCATTTCCTTAACTAGCTATGGATACTAGGTTTAATGTCCCCAAAAGCAAGCTGTCTCAAAACTCCTAGAAAGAATATGCTGCTGGCCTATTTAAAAGTCTACACTCATCAGAACTTGGATGTACACTATACATATATATATATATATATATATTTAGAACCATATATATAGTGGGCATTCAGTAATTACTTTCTCCTCCATCTCTCATGTGGTGTTCTCCCAGCTGTCTTCTAAATCTACCCTCATACTTGTACCATTGAACCCATCCCCTCTCACCTCATAAAAACATGTGCTCCCATTCTACAGCCTTCCCTTACTCCTATCTTCAGCTACTGTTACTGACGGCTCCTTTACCTCTTTACATTCAAGTTTCTCCTCTTCTATTAAAAAAAAAGCCAGTTTCTCTAGTTTCGTCCAGGTATCGTGCCACCTCCCTCTTTCAATTTCTTTCCAAACACTTCAAATTGCATGTAAATATCCATTACTTACACTTCTTCCTACCAATTCTGATCTTGACCCACTACACTCAGGTTTTGGCCAGCTTCACTCCACTCAGGCCATACTCTCCAAGATTCCTTCTGCTCTCATCATAGTCAAGTCAAATAGGTTCTACTCTGTTCCAATCTTCCTTGACCACTTAACCATGTTCAACACTGTTGATAACACTGCCATCTTCCCTGTCCCAGAAGCCGGCAACTTTGGTGTTTTCTTCAACTTCTCATTGTTTTTCAGCTCTCAATCAATTCATGGCAAATCCTGCTACAAATCCAACATTTCCTGGATTGGCCCATTCTGCTCCATCCACAGTGACCTCCCTGCTTCAAATTCTCATCATGTTATTTCTGGGCTACTGAAATGGATCACTTGTCTCCTAAGCTTCCAGTCTCTCCCAAGTTCAGGTTAAGGTATAGGTTGCTGTCCAGATCATCTTCTTAAAATGTCACAACATATATCATCGCTCCACTCCCCAAAGCCTCCAATGGCTACCTATTTACCTCCACATAAAGCAGAAACTCATTACCATTGGCTTCAAGGTTCTCCACCAGTTTTTACCATCTTGCATATTGCTTTCTTAACCTATTACTTACCTGCTTGCACTCTTTGTTCCTCCCAAGCTTACCTTCTAATTGTGCCTTCCTCTCAGTTCTCTCACCCTCAACTCCTCTGTTAGTGCTTAGGTATTCATTCCTCGCCTCTTATGTAGGTATATATATTAAATTGCACATATAATGAATTATTTAGTTATCGTATTCTGTCACCTTCACGCTATCTGTTATATATTTCTTCTCTTCTGGATCCCAAGGTTTGTAAGCACTTAGAGTTTGCTTGTCTCTTCCATTGGCATGTAAGCCCCTATAGGGCAGGGACTGTGTTTCTTGTTCAGGAAGGTACCCTGCACACAGCAGATGGTCAATGGATAGCAGTGAGGATGACACAAGTACATCTGGCATGGGGAGCAGTGTCATCAGCGTCACCTATGAGCCATATTTAACATCGAAATGACAAAAATGAGGTTCCAGAATGCTTTCAGTTCACCAGCACTGCAGCAATACTTACAGCAGCAGTTTCTCTGGGCAGGGCAATGCAGCAGAAAAGATGATCATAGGATATTCAAGGAACTGACATTCAATGACCTGAAATAGGGCAACTGCAAGCAGATAGGGCATAATAAATACATCCAAGATAGAGTAAAACAGTTTCAAACACCATGTAGAGCAACAGATTCTTGGAAGATGACAGCAGCAGATCAAACAACCAGTCTGGTGTAAGATATTCAAGTGAGCGGTGGCCTTACTTGAAAAGAAGCTATGGGAAGAATAGGACACTTACGTGGCAGATTTGAAATCAGCCACAAGAACAGCTTGGGGCAAACTCATCAGTGCAGCAAAGAACAAACTATTCATGCAGGTGTGGAATGGAGTGCTTATTGTACAGAGATCTTTTCAACCACACCCAGACACAGTTAGAAGCTCACCATCAATGGTGTCATCTTTGAACATAAAGGATAGGGCTCTCTCCGTTTCTTTCTTTCTCTCTCAGACAAAAAGACATAGAGGACAATGAAGCTTTCTACTGCACTTCCCATTATCGTGTCCACATATTTCATGCAGATGTAAACACTCAGGCAGTGATCGTACAGCGGCAAACGTGATGTAAGTATGATGGACTTACTAGCGCCTGTGCTTAAAAAGATCACTCACTTCTTTTCCGTTGTTTTTTTTTTTTTATTTTAAGCCCAAGCTTGAATAGATTCTAGGCAAAGATCCCATGGCACTTTTTGAAGAGTAGGGAGGTATATGAGTAGGTAGGTGAGAAGCAGCAGGACCTAGTGGAAAGACCATGGGACTGGGCATCAGAGGAGTCAGGAGTCCTAATCCCAGATCTTCCACTTCCCTGCTAGGTGAATTTGGGTAAGTCACTTAACTTTTTCATGTCCCAGTTCCCTCATCTGCAAATGGGGATTTGTTACCTGTTGTCTCTCCTACTTACACTGGGAGCCACATGTGGGAGTTGATTATCTTGTATCTATCCCAGCACTTAATACAGTGCATGGCACATAATAAGCGCTTAACAAATACCACAATTATTATTATGATTACATGAAATCCTGAACTCCTACAAAGGAGTTCAGATAAATCATTCCTCACTTCTTAAACCTGTTGTGTGATGTTGCTGACACAGAAGAGAGGAATTTCGAATCTGGGATAAGAAAGGTCTACATACTCAATAGGAGGTATTACTGAGACGTATTCATAATTGTCAGTTCAACCAACTCTAAGACCATTAGCTGCTAACATGCCCTGGAATCCTTGTAAATTAAGTATTCTATGTGATGTTAGTTAATATATTTAGCTTCTGGCATCAATATTGAACCACATAAATAAAAAAAGTTCTCCTTAAAACTACACTTTGCCCCCTGCCATCTCCAGAGGAGTTATACCTTAAATTCAATTTAGAGGACACATCACCTTTAGTGATTGAGACAGCAATTAAAATGGATTTGAATTCTACAAGCTACTTGTTCTCATAATTAGCATGAAGCTATGCAGTACCTAAAAAGCACCAGTCCACTGGGAGCAGGGAAGGATGATAACAAATAATCAATTTTCATTATTGTATATCAGGAGCACTGTCATTTTAAAATTACTGATTTAGCTGAAACCAACTAAGGTAAAAAATCACTGGAGTTCCTAATAGGCCACACAGCCCATGTGACCCTGATTTCTCTGCTACAGTTCAATTCCACAGCATTATTTTTTTGATTCTATTTAATGAATGAAGATACATTTTCATGTGGTGTCATTGTTTTACTACTTCCCATGTTTATTTGGACAGATTCATAGCACTGGGTAGGAAATGTATTGGTTGGCAGCTCCAGTTTTGGAAGAGAAAGTAAACACATGCTGATTAGCAAACAGTAAACTCTTCTGTGTTTAATTCTGGCTTCTCTTTTTTTAAAAAACAAAACAAAACACTATTTGGTGTTATGTTCCAAGCAGGAGCATTTGTCCCTAAGTTATTTCCTAACCCCTAACTGGAAGGCTTCCAGGATTACACTCATTTCCCCCACCCCCCCACCCAAACTCCCACCCCCAACACCAGTGGCAAATGCCAACAAAGTATTATTTAAGAAAATACTGGTGCATATGGTATCCTACTAGCACAGACTTGCCTTCCAGTTAAACAGTAGGGCCACTAATCCACACAGACTAAACTGCAAAATTTGAACTGCACAAATGTAAACAAAATTGTTTTCATTATGGATAAATAAAAGGTAAAACAATATTTTTGCAAAGCCCAGGAAGGCTACCTGACTGAAACATAGCACCCTTCAGAACTATAACAAATACCATAATCACAGAAGTTTACAATTTCCTTTTTTTGAGTAGGCTGTTTTCCTTTAGCCCAAGTCTTACTTGACACCATCCAGATAATCATCCTTCAATTTATCATCAACCTTTCTCATCAAAAGTGGCTATCTGCCTATGAATTAAAACAGAAATGTTCCTAATTCCTTGAAGTTTAGAAATAGCTACAAAATAGCCCTACCAACATAAATATTTTCTTTCAACTTTTATAAAATAAACTTAAAAAGATGATTTTCACCTACTCTTTCATTCTGACCTCTTTAAAGAATTACAGCTGAATTGGTTATTGTACTTAATTAGGACAGTATTTTTTTTCCAAGCACTTCATAATCATTTACTACTAATAATTAATCATCACCCAATTCTGAGTAAAAACAAAAATATTTTACCCATTTAACAAATGAAAAACCTCAGGCAGACAGGTTAAATGTCTTGCCCACGGGCACTAAAGAACTATAAGGGGCTGAAAATGAAATACATAGCACAGATCTTGACTCCTGGGTTAATCCTACATCCATTAAATTAAGTTGCCTAAATGAAATGAATTAATCACATATGGATCTATCATTTGAAAAAGGCTTTGTACAAAGGAGTCTGGCTATATTTTTACTTCTGAAGAGTCTACGCCTATGTATACAAGCAAGGTTGCAAAGACATATGCACATGCACACAGGCTAAAGCACATAAGTAATACCAAAGCATTTTATAGTGATTTCTTCATGTTAAATACAAAGAAGTTGCCACACAGCATTCGGTACCCATTAAAGACAAACTGTATTTCCTTCTGTGAAATCCTGCAGCCGAGGACTTACATCCGCTAGGTCCAATCAGTTCATTTCCAAACAAAGGTAGGAAATAGCTGTATCCTAGTACTTCATTGTAGCTGCATGAGTCATTGCATTGGAACTCAGTATCTTTGGAATTCAGTAGCTACTCTTCAGGTCTATCACCACAGAAAAAATACAGTTAAACAGTAACGATTTTGCGAATTGCTGGTACCAACTTACAGACACAGGGTTCTCAATATAGAACCTGGTCCCTATTTCTTTCATAACAACTGCTCAATTACAAACTGCACCCCTATTTCTAATTATAAGGGGGCCTGTTACCCCTTATCTCAAATACCTAAGCTTTTCATCTGTATTCTATCAGAAGCAAAGGCAGCAGGCCTAGCTCCAGATATGGTTCAAGAGGGATGGGCTCAAGGATGCTTTTAAAAGGCTGGGACACAAAGAATTCAAAGATTGCCTTGCTATTTCAAAGAATCTCTTACATTTTAAGGGTTCAGTCAGGGGTTAAGTATGGTTATGTTTGTATGTTATGGTTATGCATGTAGGGGGTTATGGTTTCGAAGACTCCTATGTTAAGAGAAAGTTGTGCTGTAGTATGTGTGATTTTTGTGGTCGCCTGCCTATACTTGTGCTGGGCACACATCTATCATTTCTTCCCAAACTGCCCTGCATTCTATCCTATTCTATCCAAGTCTTCTGACTGTCTTCAGGAAATTGTTTCCTAGTTTTCAATAATGTTCTATACAAAACATGTAATGAAAATATGCTTAATGGGAACTGGAGTTCATATCCTTTCCTCAGTGATAAATCTACCATCAGAACTTGTCTTTTAATGAGTTCCATTTTTATGGGAGATCAATCACAAGAAGACAAACAACTTATACTGAAAATAGTCTCAGGATATCTTTACCTAGCAAAGTGATCTTATTACCCCCAAATTCTGGAGAAAACAGTACTATTTATGCATATTAATGCATTACACATACTAACAAAAATGTTGGAAAAGCCACCAAAGTTTCTCTAAATTTTACCATTATAAAATTGAGTTTAAAACCATTCTGTGGAAAAGATAAAACATCATAAACCAAAATGAAAGAAACCAAAATAAAAATATGAGCAGAAAAGGTACAGTATTGTTCAAAATCATACTTTCAAATGGGCTTCATCTCAGTTTTAATTGATACCTTCACATAAGGTTCCACACTCTATATGGTACTGCTGACAGGTACATACAGGGGCATAATGCCTAAACTACATCTGACAGGATTATGACCATCACTGCATGCCTCTAGCTGATCTTCCTTGACTCAGTTGAAGGGATTAATCAATGGCATAGTCATGATTTCCATCCTCTGATTGGTTCCTGCCACCAGAATGTTTGATTGGAATCTTCCCATTGCCAGTTAATAGTGAGATCATATGAAGAGACAGTTTCTGAAAAATCAAAATTGGTATCCTTCCCAAAACCCAGACCCACTGGCCCTGCTGTAGGAGGGGTGGGAGCTGAGGCCACCACTTCTCCATGTCTGCAGCCAGCCCTGCTCCTCAGGAAACAGAGTCACAGAAAGGAACAGCAAGGAGGTGGATGGAGGACCCAGGAAGGGAAGAAGCTGGGCTCACCAGTGCTGGGGAATTTATTTTAGATTGATTTTTATATAAAAAGAATGCCCACTGCCACATCCCCAGTCACCCAAATCACCCAAAGACTGTGGATCCCCAGTAGTGGGGGATTTATTTTTTATTGATTTTCAAATAAAAAGAAAAACACAAAACAGCAGCTCTCTGGCTTCCTACCCTACCCTCCAGCCCCGAGAGCATCCGTGGGGGCAGGAGCAGCAGTTGGAGGGGGACTCCGCTGCATCAGCCTAGACTGGAGTACCCCCGCTGTAGGGGTCAGTTCCAGTTTCACCCATACATGCTGCAGTTTTAGAGCCTGGGCTCCTTCCTCCCGAGCTTCACAGAAAGCTTCTCCTCCCTCTTCCCTGATGCCACCCCCTGCTTGGAAGACAGGGCAACCTAGTAATTCCAACTAAGAGACAGATTGCTCTATAAGCATAAAAAAGTGAGTGACTGTATAATATCTTGAAGGATTTTTTGCCTGAATAACATGCCATAGTACAAAATGGACAACCTGTCATGGAACCCTGCCAACATCATTTTGGTTGTATTCCAATACCTCATTTGGATGTACAAATTGCCTTGGGGGTTATTTGTAAATCTTTGGGAGCCATTTTAAATTTGTCCCTAGGTTTGGTTTGGTTTTCTTCTTTTGGTGGCGATGGCCTTAAAGGTTGGGAAAATTACTAAAAACTCTATCATCCATTTCCCTCTCTATTTCACAGTCCTGTATTATACTTCCATAACAAAACACAGAGATTGAACCAAAAGAATTTGAGTTGCATTTAAAATATGCATATCATAATGATATGAAAAAGACTTTAGTAGCCACATAGATTTGACTCAGAGCAGATGGTGAAAAAGGATCCAGACAGACCTCTTCAAATGTTACCCCCAAACTCAACAAACACTTTCAATTTATTAGAGTACACAACAGTTTGCAACCGGTTCAAAACTAGAAGGAAAAGTAGTGTGTACAAAGGAAAGTTGAAAGCAAAGTATAGTAAAAGCACTATGTAATAACAAACACTTGGCCATATGTCTAGAGCTTCATAGTCAAAAGCATGATACAGTCTGGGTTGTTCCTCTGCCAGAAAGCACTCACACCCTCACTCCTAGCCTCTACAGCCATCAACACCACTTCATTTGGCAATTGGTACAAAGACTTGGTTTATCTACTCCAAATTTACTCCACATAAAGCAGACCCAGCTTTCCAGATTTGAATGCTAGTAAAATAACAATGGCAACTGTTGGTGTAATATAGATTTTGGAGGTTATAAAACCAGCAGTCAGCTATTCTCTCAAAGCTCACTTGCACATCAGGTTTTTGCATGCCATTTTAATTTTAAAATGTCAGGGTTTCTTCTCCATGGGCAATACAAATCCAATGGGCACCTTCTGAATCAGCAACAGCTAATGCTGCTAAAGAAATGTATAGGTGCTCAGGTATCAGCTGAATTTCAAATGTAAACATGAATGAGGAACCGGCATTCAGGAGTACACTGACACTTTCATAATTTCTAGATCAGATTTCTTCATACCTTAATTCAGGTAACCATTATTTGGCAGGTAGAGGAAGAGTTTGCACAAATTACAACTTTCCCTTGTGTGGTTTTGGATCTGGATCTAATGAAAGCAATTTCCAAAAATTACTTACATTAGTAAGCAAGTTCTGATTTTTACAGAGATCCACAATAGATGATTCACAAATACAGATATTTTCATCTTAAATTCACAAATTGCAATATTTTCTAGAAAGCAAACAGTAATTAAAGTTTACCACTTTTTTTCAGCATTACTCTACAAATTTCACCCTTTTAAAAGTGGTAATTATAGTACTTATGGCACAAGGCCCATAAAATAAGTTATCAAAATAAATCATTTACACACACGTATGTTATTTTTCTGAGTCATATTCTAAAACAAAATATCATGAGCAAAAAGAATATGTTTTTAGACACTGGAAATGCCTTAATTTTGTTTACCTATTTTGAATAAAAACAAATATAAAAGTCCAAGGCAACTTTTTCTATTTCAAACATGCTAGATTAAAAATTAAAATATAGTACTCATTTTGAATCTTTCCAACTGGGTTTCCTAAAACATGCAAGCATTTAGTTCATCAGCGAGCTTGATCTTGAAAGCAGAGAGTAATTCTGTATCTACCCCAGTGCTTAGAACAGTGCTTGACACAGAGTAAGAGCGTAACAAATATAACAATTCCAAAACGAAGAACCTGAAAAGTAATTGTCACAAGGAGAACTAAAGCCGATGCAATTAGATCTATTTAGCTGATAATACTTAAAAGTAATGTTTGATATTCTCAAAATGGCTAGTTAGTTTTAGAGGTCAAAAGGAATGTTTGTCAAAAAGGTAAAGACATGAAGGTGCCCTCATCTTTAATTGTTTTACTAGTTACCTTACCTAACATTTCCAATTCCAAGAAAGTGTACACACTATACCTTTAACACAAAATACTATCGTAGAGACTATGTCTACCATTCATTATATTGTCGGAAGTTGGTAACATTTGTACTACCTAAATACCCAAGTCTGCAATGCAAACAATACATTTCAAAGTAGCTTCAAAAACATGACTAAATTCCAGAGAAATAAATACATGCAGAGAGTGCAGAGTGGGCATCGTCCCACCTATACACGAAATTTTCAGGCCATAATGATTTCTCTCCTTGTTCTATACATTGAGATGTCTACTAGAAAAAAACCTGTGATGAAAGCCAAGTTTTAATTTAGAATTTAATAAAAATTGATTAAGCATTGCAGAACACAAACAAAGCTGCTCAATAAATCTTTCAGCTCTTTTTCTGCTAGGATGAAAGAAAACATTATCTGCTAAAGCAGATGACAGATGCTGGCTTAAAGATAAGTATTATTTATATTTCTGTTCCAGATTTCATCTTATGTGTATCTTATCATGCTTGGGTATACGATCAACCAAGTGATTATTCTATATCAGTCAAAGACATATATAGGTGTTCCATGGGAATTTGAAAAAAAGTGTAGGTACATGGTCCAAGTAAAGCAAGATGGAGAGCAAAGTTTGAAAAAAACCTCCAAAGTGGCAGCTGGATTGAAACATAATTTACACAGAAATTAATTAAAATATGTCCACTGACATGCAAACATGCTTATACATTCCAAATCAACTCCAGCTTAAAAAAAAAACTTCAATTCCTATTAGGTCAAGATCTAGTTATATTAAGCTACAGTCATTTACAGTCTACTGATAAAGGGACTTGAAATAATACTCACAGTTTCACAGAAATATATTCAGTCACAATGAGTGAAAATGTATTCACTGAATCTAAATTTTTAAGCTTAATTTTATTTTTCCCCTCTTCATGAACGTAATTTTTTAGTCAAAGGGATTTTGATTAATAAAAAGAGAAAATGAGAAATAAATTAGCAGGTAACCTCACTGTGATTAAACCAATTTGAATTTTCCTTCTTGAAAAACTCCAAGATGAAACTTTTTTTCAGGCACGAGTTGATAAGTGGTTTGGCATAATCTGTAGAGAGCATGCATTTTCAACCATAATATAAAGCACATACAGAACTCAATCTACAGGGGAGAGAGAGGAGGTATTTTATCCCCATTTTACACCGGAGACAACAAGGGCCTAGGTACAAAGTCACACAGCTGGCCAGTGGAAGAAGTGGGACATTTCAAAGGGCTAAGGAACGTTGTGGTGTTCAACTTCCAATATGGCTATGAGACCAGACATCCAGTTTCTAGAGCATTTTGACCAATGCCAGGGATACACCATACCCAACATCAAATGGCAGGAAAAGGTTACCATTAAAAAGGTCCTGGTACACAGATTTAAAGTGCCTTGTGGGGAAGAACAAGGTTCTTCAAACCACTATAAATTATAATGCAACTTTACTGTAATATAAATATACACACATTCCCACTCTAGCTCTGCAAATTATTTTAACTACTTTGTAGAAGTAGCAAAGCATCTCAGATTGCAATAAATCTGAAAAATGAGGACATGAACCAGCCACATCCAAGAATCCTGTCATACTAAGAATCCCTTCATATACCCATCACTGATTTGGAACTGCAGGCTAATGCCGTTCTCCACTTCCTATACTAAACAATGTCTAATAATCTACAGCAGGCCTAGTGACAAGAACACAGGCTTGGGAGTCAAAGAATGTGGGTTCTGACCCCAGCTCCACTACTTGTCTGCTGTGTAATCTTGGGCAAGTCACTTAAGAACTCTGTGCCTCAGTTACCTCGTCTGTAAAATGGGGATTATACTGTGAGCTCCACATGGGACAACCTGATTATCTTGAATCTATCCCAGTGCTTAGAACAGTGCTTGGCACATAGTAAGTGCTTAACAAATACCATAATAATTGTTATTATTATTATTAAGTCAAAAAATCCAAAATCTAGCATATCCTTTCAGATATTGACAGTAAAATTTGAAATCTAGCCCATCCAATCCCTGATTTTTCAAAGGTCCAATTGAAACAGAATATCTGACTTCTTAAAGGACTCCAACTCTTTTGAATGGCTTCACTGAGTCTCTGGTTGTACATGAAGTCTGCCAACATTCACAGATCTGCTCAGCATCCAACACATACCATCAGGGTGATTAAAACCCCTATATTGATAATCCAATCTACCAGCCCAGAAATGCACTAGACACAGTCATTTTGAAGATTGGAATAATGCAATGGAGTGAATCTAAGAGTAATGTGGGGATCCTGGGAGAAGACTGCCCAAGCCTGGATTGGCTTGATTTTGTCCCTAACTGATCCTGTAGATTTGAGTCTTACAGTACCCAATGCTGGGATATTCCAGGAAATCAGCATAACAAAAGGCAGAATGGGAAACAGCACTGGCAATTATAAATGGCACAGCAAAGAACAATCTTTGTGTGTACAATGACACTTATGCACCAGTCTTTCTTTCATTCACCACCACACATAGATAAAATCTCACCATCAGCAGGATCATCTTCAAGAACTGATAGATGGATAGAAATAAAATTGAGGTTAATAGAGAGTTGGATGATAGATAAAAAATGAAAATCCCTTGTGACTTTAAGTAAATCATATTTATTGAGTACTTAGAGTGTGCAGAGCACTGTACTAAATGTGTGGGAAAGTACGATATAAGGAAGTTGGTACACATGTTCTCTGCCCACAATGAGCTTACAGTCTAAATAAATGTTGGTATTTGTTAAGTGCTTACTATGTGCAGAGCACTGTTCTAAGCGCTGGGGTAAACACAGGGGAATCAGGTTGTCCCACGTGGGGCTCACAGTCTTAATCCCCATTTTACAGATGAGGGAACTGAGGCACAGAGAAGTTAAGTGACTAGAGGGGGAGACAGACAATAATATAAATAAATAATGAATATGTATATAAGTGCTGTGGGACTGAGGGAGTGATGAATAAAGAGTGTAAATTCAAGGGCAAAGGCGACTCGAAAGGGAATGGGAGAAGAAGAAATGAGAGTTTAGTCAGGGAAGAACTCTTGGAGGAGATGGGCTTTAATAAGGCTTTGAAGGTGGGAAGATAAACCATCTGATCGCTAAGAAGAGGGAGGGAGTTCTAGACCAGAAACAGGAGGTGGGTGAGGGGTACGCAGTGATAGACAAGATTGAAGAGTAATGAGTAGTTTGGCTTTAGGGGAGTGATGTAGGCTGGGTGGGTTGTAGTAGGAAAGCAGGGAGGAAAGGTAGGATGGAGCAAGGTAATAGAATGCTTTAAAGCCTATGGAAAGGAGTTTCTGTTTGACAAGGAAGTGGATGGGTAACCACTGGATGTTCTTGAGGATTGAGGAAACATGGACTGAATAGTTTTGTAGAAAAATTACCTGGGAAGCAGGGTTAAGTGTGGACTGAAGGGAATGTAGGGAGGTCAGCAAGGAGACTGATGCAGTAATCAAGGCAGGATAAGATAAGTGTTTAGATTAACTTTTTTTAGCAGTTTGGATTTGAAGGAAAGGGCAAATTTCAATAATGTTGTGAAGGTTGAAGTGACAGGATTTGGTAACTAAATATGTAAGATGAATGAGAGAGATGAATCAAGGGTAATGCTAAGATTATGGGTTTATGAAACGGGGAGGATGGTGGTGCTCTCTACAGTGATGGGAAAGTAAGGGGGAGGACAGGGTTTGGGTGGGAATATGAGGAGTTCTGTTTTGGATACGTTTAATTTGAGGTGCTGGTAGAACATCCAAGTAGAGATGCCCTGAAGGCAGGAGGAAATATGACTGCAGAGAAGGAGGCAGATTAAGGATTGAGATGTAGATTATGGAAATCATCCACATAGAGATGGCATTTGAAGCCGGGGAGCAAATGAGTTCTCCAAGGGAGTGAGTGTAGATGGAGAATAGAAGAGGATCCAGAACTGAGCTCTGAGGGAATCCCACAGTTAGAAGGTGGGAGGCAGAGGGGGATCCTGCAAAAGAGACTGAGAAGGAGCAGTCAAAGAGACAGGAGAACTATTTATTCATGCATTCACTCAATCATATTTATTGAGCATTTACTATGTTCAGTGCACTGCACTAAGTGCTTGGAAGAGTACAATATTACAATAAACAGACACATTCCCTGCCCACAATGAGCTTACAAGGACAGTGTCAGACCTGCATGTGTGTTCCAAATAAAACCACAGAGAAGGTGGTATAATTCAATATGTACAGGTAGATATCAACTAAGAAATGATGCACTTAAAATGCTTTGGTGTCAAGCCCAGTACATATGATAATGATGGTGGTATTTGTTAAAGCACTGACTATGTGCTAGGTACTGTGCTAAATGCTGGGGTAAATACAGGGTAATTAGATCAGACACATGATTTGACAGCTTGACTAATTAAAGTACCCAACAGCTCAACAGTATTGTCTCTGCTTTACAGACAAGTAAAACTGATGTCTGAGAATTCATAAATGAGTCATCCAAGAGTATGCTATGAGTCAGTAACCAACCTGAAATAACACTAAAATCCCAGCTCTCATTCTTATTAGGAAATTAATGCCTACCTAATTTTTCCAAGGGAAAGCAGCATGGTTCATTGGAGGGAGCCCGGGTTTGGGAGTCAGAAGTCATGGGTTCTAATCCCGTCTCTGCTGCATGTCAGCTGTGTGACTTTGGGCAAGTCACTTCCCTTCTCTGGGCCTCAGTTCCCTCATCTGTAAAATGGGGATTAAGACTGTGAGCCTCACATGGGACAACCTGATCACCTTGCATCCCCTCAGTGCTTAGAACAGTGCTTTGCACATAGTAAGTGCTTAACAAATACCATCAGTATTATTAAATATGTCAGTCAGCATGTAGTGTGTCATTTTTGTTCTCTGCTTTAAGATCTGAAAGTTATCTATCACAATTGGTGGGAGAGTTGCTGGGTAACATAGTATGAAACACCTAACTGCAAATATACTCAATTTTTATTCATTCTTGTGGAGAAGTGGGGTGTGAGAGAGAGAGTATTTTTGACATTATATCAAATTTGTTTTCTCTACCCCCGGCTCCTTCATAAAGTAATGAAACAATTTAGAAAGTAGCCAGAAATATAGATGCAAAGGATAATTATTTACAAACTTTTAAAGGATTTAGGGGTTTTTTAGAGGGGAAGGTTTAAAAATATATTGTTTATGCAGATAAATAAATTGGTTAATCTCCTGGACAATCGTGTTAGTAAAGTATTAGACTTCACTATGTTAAAGTCAGTCTTTGGTAAGAGTTGTCTGATTTCAAAACATCTAATCAGAGGTCCTGTTGAAGACTGGCAAGGGAGTTATAGGAAATGAAAGGAGAAAACTAAATCTCCCAATAGGCCAAGGGGCTGATTGCTTATATTTACCAGCAGCCATCTGGCTTTCTGGAAGTTTTCCTCCACTGCCAGGAATAGAGTCTACACCCACCTGTGTGGTAAAGCTAAACCTTTAGAAGGTCCTCACAAACTCCTAAAGCCCTTCTCCCATCTCTTTGATGCTCTAACTCTCCTAGGGAAAGGTTCAGTCTTACTTTGTTCCCACAATGAACCAAGGGCAGGTGGCGAGTTTCTCTCTTTGGTTAATCAGTAGTTCTGGAAAAATGAGGATTAAGGGTTGGTTAAGAGTTGGTAACTTCCTTTTGGGCCTTATAATTTTGCTCTTAGTTTTCTTCTTTTCCATACCTTTTCCAAGAAAAAGCTTAAGAGTAAAGGTGACTCTGCTCTGGGACCCTGCCTGAGCTCATAGTAAGGACCCTCTTTATCTACTCGTCAATCATTGTGATTGAGTTGAAACAAGGAATAAAGCCTGACTTTCTTGTTCTGTAGTCTCTTGTTCTGGGGTGTAGTTGCCACTTGAATTTCCCGTTGCATTCTTTTCAATTACATCTTTGACTAAAATACTAGTTTCTGGCCATCATTTTGTCTGGAAAAACATTCTCCAACTCTCCTTCACCAAGGACACTTCAGGGCTCCATTCAAATCCTAGCCAGATTCTTTTTCTCCTTTATTCCACCTGAATGTCCTGCTTATAAGAAGGGTTAGTACTTCCAGTTCCTCTATCAGTGGATTTCAGCAAGAAATCCAAATTAGATTGAGAAGCAGTGTAGCCTAGTGGAGAGAGCACAGGCCTGGGAATCAGAAAGACCTAGGTTCTAATCCCCATTCTGCCAATTCCTTGCTTTCTTGGGAAAGTCACTTCACTTTCCGGTACCTCAGTCTCAACTGTAAAATGGGGATACCTGTTCTCCCTCCTACTTAGGCAGTGAGCCCCATGTGGGACAAGGACTGTGTCCAATCTAATTAACTTGTAGCTACCCCAGCACTTAGAACACTGTTTGACCCATAGTAAGTGCTTAACAAATTCCAAAAAAACAAATTTAAGTGAGTCTAACACAAAGGAATCATATTAGCCATTCAACAACACTAGCATATGGGTTGGAATTGGTGGGCAGAATAAAACAATGTTATTGGTCCCTATTAATAATGTTGGTATTTGTTAAGCGCTTACTATGTGCAGAGCACTGTTCTAAGCGCTGGGGTAGACACAGGGGAATCAGGTTGTCCCATGTGAGGCTCACAGTCTTAATCCCCATTTTACAGATGAGGTAACTGAGGCACAGAGAGGTGAAGTGACTTGCCCACAGTCACACAGCTGACAAGTGGCAGAGCCAGAGTTCGAACCCATGACCTCTGACTCCAAAGTCCGTGCTCTTTCTTCTGAGCTGTGCTGCTTCTCTCTTGGGTCTATTAGAATGCCAGGGGGCCACATCAATCAATTAATCAATCATATTTATTGAGTTCTTACTGTGTGCAGAGCACTGTATTAAGGGCTTGGAAGAATACAATATAACAGAGTTGGTAGATATGTTCTCTGCCCACAATGACCTTGCAGACCCTTAGATTGGGTGAGGGTACTCCTTCAATCCCCCACTAGGGTCAAAAAAAAACACCTGGGCATTCCCTTAGTTCCTTTTAGCCATGAATTCATATTTATATATACTTATCTAACCACCCTCTTGGAGATCAGGAGTGGTCTAGAGGTAATTCCCCCAGGATTCCCTAGCTTCTCTCCTCTTCCCTCTCCTCCCTCCCTCCTGGACATACACACTGAAACCCTGCTAGGTAAATTCCTATAGGTATAGTGGCTTCCAGGACTAGAATTGAGATCTCCTAGGATCTCAGAAAATAAATCACCCAATCACATTTATTGAGTGTTTAAGTTAAGCTGCATAATAATAATAACGTTGGTATTTGTTAAGCGCTTACTCTATGCAGAGCACTGTTCTAAGCGTTGGGGTAGATACAGGCTTACCAGGTTGTCCCACGTGAGGCTCACAGTCTTCATTCCCATTTTCCAGATGATGGAACTGAGGCACAGAGAAGGGAAGTGACTTGCCCACAGTCACACAACTGACAAGTGGCAGCGCCAGGATTCAAACCCATGACTCTGAATCCCAAGCCCGTGCTCGTTCCACAGAGCCACGCTGCTTCTCATAAGCTGCAGATACCACAAAGAGGCCTGGGAAATGTAGCCGAAGCCTGAATGGAATGAGAATCCAGTATCTTTTCTACCAACTCCAATACCTTAAAAGTTTGCACTTTAAAATGTATGTATGTATGTATGTATATTTCAGGTTGCAGAAGAGACATCTACAATGACAATACAATCTTGCATCCTCCTCATAACAACACAAGAAACATCATGACTGGGTAGATCAAATGATCTTCAACAATGGCAAAAACCTATTTATTCTCCTTAACAGTCAACCAACCTAATGTTTAAGGAGCAAAGTTACCAAACTTTTCCAAACTAAATCCAAACTTGACTGGCTAATCAATCATAACATTTATTAAGTATGTAACAGTGGGTTAAACACTGCTTCAACTAATGGAAAATATCCTCACGCACTGATCCAGACACTGTCTCTGACCCTCAGAGGGCTCACAGTCTAAGACGGGATGACAAGTAGAAAGATTGATATTGGGCTACTAAATTGGGAGTTCATGATGTATAGAGGATAATATTAGGGATTACACTGGATGTCAGAGAGAGCAACCTTCACAATGTTGTTCCAGTTCTCTTTGCCACTTTTGGAGTCAAATAACTAGCCTGACCCAATCAATAATGGCATTTCATTTGTTCTTAAGTATATAATGTTTTTAATTTAAAAATATTTGCGAACTTTACCACTGTTATTGATCCAAAATACAAATGCTACTCAATCATCAATATTTCCAATTAAGTCTTATGGGACAAGGGAAGTAGTGTGGCCTAGTGGAAATAGCATGGGCCTGGGAGTCAGAGGACCTGGGTTCTAATCCCAACTCTGCCAATTGCTCTTCTAATTGCTAGCTTTGTGACCATGGGAAGTCACTTAACTTCTCTGTGCCTCAGTTCCCTCAACTGTAAAAGGGGGATTCAATACCTGTTCTCCCTCCCATTTAAGACTGTCAGCTCCATGCGGGACAGGAACTGTGTTCAACCTAATTGACTTGTACCAACCCGAGTGACTTAGAACACTTTTTGACACAGAGTAAGCACTTTACAAGTACCATCAAACAAACAAGTCAGTCAGTCTCATTTTTCTGACCTAGCTTCTCCGGACTCATGAGACCCTATAAACTTTCCCTACCTCACATACTCTTTCATCTCAAATATAGCGTGCATCCAAAACTGTATTGGCTGGAATATCCAGAAACACATGTGTTTCAAACAATTTCTATGATGTACTCGGAATCTTTAAGAGAGTCTACTTTCCTCTTACTACATCTGTCACCACAGGAGGACCACTATGAAGTATTTTTGAATTCAAGTAATTAAGACTAGAATTTTGTTAAATAAAATAACTTTTAAGACCCTTCTGTGGAAGCGGCAGCTTGGCTCCAAAACGTTCTCTATAGAGTACATCATCCTATAACATATTGTAGGATACAAATCCATGCCTCGGAGCTAAAGAGTTAACCTTCGGCAATTCTGCTAAAGAAAACTAATGGCAGACTGCCCATCATTCCTTTAGACAGAGCTTGTCAGAAAAACTAGGGCAGCTTGTCCAGCTCAGCAGTCAACTGATTACTAGTGAACTCAATGGGGCTCCCAGCCAATCCCTGAGATTGCTGCCAGTCCCTTGGGTATTCAAAGGCCAAGTTCCAATGTGGTTTACTTTGCCAGAATCACATGATGTCAGCGCTATTTTCTCCTGACCAGAATAACCAGTCATTCAGGTTACTGCAAATGGTATGCAAACAAATGGTATCAGTTCAGCAAGGCCTGCACTTAACTTTGAGAGGTTACATACACAAAAAGGTGATGCTCACCTTTTAATTGCATGTTCTTGGGGTCTCTTGAGGCCTACTGCAATGGCTAGACTAACACCAACATATCAGTTGAACTGACCCAAATCTTGCTTTGTTATGTAACCTACTACACCATTTTAATGAACATGAATTACACAGGATCCGTAGGCCTGAGAGAGTTAAAGAACAAAATAAACAGCTCATATTTTTATAAGTAGACACCTGGAAAGAATAAGAATGGGATTTTGCCTTAAGGGGAGATTAAAAATTCTCTTCTGATTTTCTCAAGCTTGGAGAATTTAATATCAAAGTCGACAAAAATGCTGCCAATGAAAATATCTTTACATTTTAAATCTTATTCTTTGTTTATGTTTGTAAACTTTCTGAACTAACCATACTCTTCAATATTCACCAGCATAATTAATGCATGGCTTGCTTGAGTGCATTGGGCAGAAGTGGACTGTTTTCTTTTCAAGTCATCCTTACATTTCTAATGGCAGAGACAGACAGCACGCTTACTATGACATTTCCCAGATAAGGCCTCAGAACACCACATGCAAGATACTGTACTGTTTTTGAAAGATCCACATTTTTGGAAACCTTGACTAATCTGGACAAAAGAGCCTGATCCCGAAACTTTTATAAGGCAATACAAGACCCCTTATGTCAGGCCGATGTGCTGAAGGTGGAATTATTAAAGTGGCTGTTTTAACTTGTTTACAAGAAGTTATTCATTATTTTAAGTTATTTCAAATAGCTCTACTTATACATTTTATTCTCTTAGCATCCCCTGAAACACTGTGGCAAATTCATTTAAAAGTAAAAATGTATCAAATCTCATAGAATATTTTAAAAGTGTAGAAAATACTATGCTAGTTAAATTCAATATTAAATTGCTAAAAACACATATATTTTAAACTTCTCTTTTTGTGCCAATTTTAACTGGTTGAAAAGTGGGAAATGTTTCTGTTTTATGGAAAAATATGTGACAAGTTGTTTTGCTGAAAATCATTACTAATTTCAGAATAACAGTTTCCTTTATCACTAGTTTCAAAATGCTACTGATAAGAAAGACAAATGTTGGAATAATATTTCTTTCTTTTATCAATTGAAATGAAGATTGCAGTTTCAATGTCAAAATCATCAAATAAAGAAAAGTAAAAATGCCAGGAGGTGAGCATATATTTTAACAATTCATTATTAATCAAGATGTCAATCTTACAATTTGCAGTATGGACCTGAGTTTTATCATCAGTAATTATACCCAGGCAAATACTGAGAAAAATTACAGGCAAATATGTTCCAAAACTTTACTGGCATAGATTTACTGACCCCCTCTCAGCTAACCTATGTTTGGATTTGTTGAAAACAAGTGGCCTTTCTGCCTCTTCCCAGCTCATCATTACACCTATGATAATTAGCTACCTTCATCTCAGGTAAACCAACTGTGATTATAAGCAGTAGAAAATGTGACAAGAAAATGCAATGAGAAAACAAAAGCCTGGTGACAAATAATGAGAGCAGTATAAAAATCATAATTTTGTAATACATTGATTGATTACACAGTTGGCTAACTGAAGTAAATCCAGGTATCTTGAGTCCACACTCCTCAATTTAAATGAAATGCCATAGTCAATTTTTACTGAAATCATCTTCAATAGCTGTTTAATATAGCCATTTATACTTGGAAACTTTAAAGGATATGTCAATTGCTGACAATTAAACAATTAATGGTTTCTGATAACAGCAACTCAATTTTCTATGATACAATTTGGCAGTTGTCTTCCATGACAACCATCCCAATGGTTTGAGATATATCATGTAACACTGTAGCTTTCAACTCATCATGGATCTTGTTAAAAAGTTTATCCAAAAGTAAGGAAAATGGCCCCATATTATAATAGCTTAGACAAATTTCCTAAGAATAACCAGGGCAAGCAGAAGCCAGGCCCATGTACTGTTTATGTTTTCTGTTCTTTGTATTCTTACTTATGAACTTTGATTTATTTTCATGCTGCTTGCATGATATTCTCTACTCATCTGTGTCTGGTCTTCTCCACTTGGATAGTGAACCCCTTTTGGGCTGGGGACAATGTCTTATATTATTTTCCTGTAAATCCTTTAGATCTTTGCATAATAATGATGATAATGATAATTATGATGATAATAGGCCAGGAGTCCCAAAAAACAATGATCAACCCTTAATCCTAATACAATGCTGAATCCTATCCTTAGCCTTAACCCTGATCATAAGTAAATTTTTTCATGATTGATTTTTGTTAATAATTCAACTTTGAATTTTTTAAATGTTGTTTCACCATTAGTTGTATGATTTTCAACAATCTGCTGCATATGATACATATTAAATTTTGATCAGGACATATTTGACATGTTGACAGATATGAATAGAAGGCTGGTCGATATACTCCAAAGAAGCATATCAACTGGTTTACAAGTCAACCAAGACAAAGGTCAACACCTAATAAACTATATCTGGGTAATTTGGCACACCTATAAATTATAGCAAGAGAGGTGACAGCTACATATTTTTTATGGTATTTGTTAAGTGCTTACTACATGCCAGGTACTGTACTAAGCAATGGGGTAGGTACAAGCTAATCAGGTTGGACACAGTCCATGTCCTACAAGGGGCTCACAGTCTTAATACCTATTTTTACATATGAGGTAACTGAGGCACAGAAAAGTTAAGTGACTTGCCCAAGGTCATACAAAAGACAAGTGGCAGATCCAGGATTAGAAGGCAGACCCTTCTGATGGCCAGAACAGTGCTCTATCCACTAGGCCACTATGCTACTTAAGAAGCTGAGTTTCAATAAGACTGGAAGCACATGAATGGGGCCTATCAAATACTTCTTCAGACTAGACAGTTTAAACTGAAACCAAAGATAGCACTGGGGAGAAGGAGCATGGCACAGTGTTTTAACAGCAACTGACTAAAAAGCAAATTCTAAACAATTTACTATATGTGACTCTAATATGCCCTTATTCCCCAAATCTCTCCACTGACTTTCAGTTTCTTGCATTTTAAGCCTTATAAGTATACTTCATTTCTTTGCATACTGTGAGACCATGGCATTAATAATGTAATAAATATTCTGTATCAAACCAATATTTCATCCCAGAAATTATTTGTATCTACCTGGCACTCAGAACGGTGCTTGGCACATAGTAAACTCAATAAATAATATTACTATGTTTCTGATAACAGCAACTCAATTTTCTATGATACAATTTGGCAGTTGTCTTCCATGACAACCATCCCAATGGTTTGAGATATATCATGTAACACTGTAGCTTTCAACTCATCATGGATCTTGTTAAAAAGTTTATCCAAAACTAAGGAAAATGGCCCCATATTATAATAGCTTAAACAAATTTTCATAAGTGCCTAATTTACCCCCAAGGAAGGTCTCAGTATAAATTGTGGAACTCTAGCTCAATGTTTTAGAGTAAACCATTTGGGCATCTTTTAGGAATGGCAACAGTACTAAATGGGATGGTTACACTACCTCATTAAAGTTGACCTGGTTTATTAAATATCATACCTCTGGCAGAGTATTTTACAACAAAAAATCCAGTCAACACTCAACTCATTTGTTTTCATATGGCAAAATTTTGAATTGATTCTCAGTCAACCTGCAACAGAACTTGTTCCTCTCAGAAAGTGAGGTAGAGTCCTGAAAGGTCCGGATTTGGAGGGCCCAAACTCTCCTAGATCTCTTTGATCAAAGTCCAATAGGAAACGAAAAATGAGAGGTTTGATCCACCTGAACCCTGAATTTTTTTTTTTAATTTGCCTCCTGGCAGACCAAAGTTTAAAGGAGGTATGACCTTTTGAAATAGCAGCCCAGCTTGGTCACTGCTCTAACCAGGTTCCCTCCAGTGGCAGGAGCAAAAGGTAAAATAAATGCACACATGTCCCTTGTTTTGGTTTCGGCTAAGTTCAGAGGGACATGAAACTAAAACAAAAGTCTCATGCTTGTGTGCACTTAATAACTTTATTCCCCTTCCTCTTTCTTGTGTGAAATGGAGGTGGGGGCGGGGGGGGGGGGGGGAGGAGGAGGAGGCCGTGGCCTACAAGGAGGTTATCCAAACTCTCCCAAACCCAACTCGGTTCAGATATGTGCAAATCCAACCAGTTCGCAGAGTGTCAGGTCCAGCCAGTACAAGAAATCTGCCTTCCAGGAAGACTGTTAAATTTGGTATTAACAAAGTAGGGTATAAAAGTCCACTGTATACTTATCGCCTGGGGTAGGTTTGAATGAATGAGGTAAAGCACTTAACAAGAACACTCTGTACTTACACTTACATTTATATTACGTGCCTTCAAATAGTAACAGATTAATCCTCCCAGTACAATTACCAAATGAAAAATAACAATTAGATCCTCCCATTTAGACAAAAAAGTTAAGATACAGAGGAGACAGAGTACTTTTCTGAGTTCACTGTAAGTTATCATTAAACAAAAAAGCTCCTAGATAGCAGAAGTTATCATATACATATATAATATATAAATATATGTATTGCAGAGCATTTACTAGATTGTTCAGCAAGAGTGCCAACTCCAGAGGGGTGAAGGGAATGATTTTCTTCAAAGCCATACATATATAAGGGGTTCTCCATTGTTTCTGCCTCCAGAGACTTTGCACTGGATCACATGATCTTTAGACTGTAAATTTGTTGTATACAGGGCATGTGCCTGTATTCTCTCAAATGCTTAGTACAGTGCTCTGCACAAAATAAGTGCTCAGGTAATACGATTGTTTGAAATCTGAACACTGGCAAGTTTTGCTGGACTAGGCACAAGAGAAGCACTAAAAGTTTCTCCCCATGATATTGGCCCCTCTTACCCCCAGCCACCTCATCCCCCATTTTCCAAAAGGGTCACTTTAACCAGCGACTAAGTGTCAAAGTGACTAAGTGTCTGGCTTAACAGGCACTTCCCTAGGAGCACTATCACTATCCTTTGGGAGCTCACTGCCCTCAGGAAAACATTCTACAGCAGTCCAGACAACATCTTCCCCTCCCCAGCCTTACAGCCAGCAGTGCCAGATCTTTGTGCCAGGAGGCAGGCACCCACAATTCCCCTAAGAGAAGACAGAGGGGAGAACTCCCATCTGGAAATGATTGGGGAGGAGGGCGCTTACTGTGCTTTGTCTTCCTTAGGCCCACCCTAACTTTAATCTGGCTCGACTGTTAAAACACCAGGTCATATGATGATGATGGGTGCTATACAAATATGCAAATATACACAAAATCCTCATATAACTTCCTTAACATCAATCATTTTCCATTTTCCCTCAATTAACCCACTAATACAAGATCCCTAAAGCTCTTCTGTTACCTAAAACTAAAGTATTGTCTTTGAGATCCTCGAAATATAACGGTAATTGAAAAAATATATCTTAATGTTACCACTGAAAAGCTACTACCAACTGTTCTCCCTCCTGGAATTCTTCTTCCCCACAGCTTAGAAAAACACTGATTTCTACTGCTAGAGTTATATCGACTGCAAGAGAGAAAACTATAGCATAAAGGTGATAGATCAATCAATCAATCATATTTATTGAGTCTTATGTGCTCACACTAAGTGTGTTGTACTATGGAAGAGTACACCAGAATTAGCAGATATGTTGCCTGCCTATAATGAGCTTACAGTGTACAGGGGGACACTATATTTAATGTTTAGCCTGCACTAAGCAAAAGTAGATCAAAGAAAATTAAATCTTGCAGAACAGCTGAAGTACTACTATTTGGAAGACCAATGGTGGATTTATCTTCCCTGAACAAGTTACATCTACATAGAGCAAAAGTCATGGGTCTATTCTGTACCTGGAAGGACACCAGCTGCCTTGATCTTTAAGACCTTCCAGCATTACATACATAGAGCGATTCAGACACTGATTATAAAAGTTGTCTTTTAATCACAATATCCCTTAGATCCTGAGCAGAAAGAAAACTCAAGATGAGCTGCTAGACAGGAGTGGGGAGGAAAAATGTGAGCATGAAGGGGTGGAAATGACAGCAGACTTTAATACTGTAAAGAATAACAGGGAGGGAGACGAAAGGGAACTGAAAAGCAGCCTCTTCTCAAACTTTTGTCTGAATGTAACTATACACCATTCATATTACATTACAGACTTTAATGAGGCAATTTAGTTGGAGTCTATTATGTTTGTCATTTTTCATTTATCTTTGCAGTTCACTGGGACGAAAGGCACCTGTCTGTGGCAATTCCAAACCCATTTCCCTATATAAACACAAGCCACCTATTGCATGGGATATTTCAATCCCTGCCTGCTTTGATGAAGGGGGTCAGCCTGGCATACTGGTGATTTTCTTGTAGATTAAGACATTTACTTTATTCTTGCTGGATCACTCCCAGAGATACCATCAAAATTCTACCTATGCAATTAGTTTTCACAGGTGGCTGTTTTGCCTCCAGTAAAACTGCTTTCCTTCTCCCTTCTGCAAGTCATAGCACAGCAAGTGTATATAAAAACATTTCAGATATGAAATAAACACTTTCATGAAAGCAGCTGTGATGCAATGCATCATTTCTGTCCATCCCAAGTTATGGAATGAACTCTACATGCCAGGATCAAAGTTGCAAGCCCTAATGCCGCGAGGGGTAACAGGGTGGTGCCCTGAGCAGGGAAGGGGGACAAAGCAGGGGGAGGATAAGGCTTTCTAAGTAACACATAAACTTTGTTCACAATACCTAGAAACTCCAGTTTGCCAAGTGCTAGCATCACTCTTTTGGTGAATCCCACTTACTTTTCTCAGGCTCAGGCTTAGACATGAGGCTCAGGGTACATTATAACTTACAGAGAGAAGGACTGGGAAGAGGAGTGGGAATACCAGATGAAACTAATATATACATACATGCATATGAAGACTTGCTGAGAATTTCCAAAAGTATGAAGTAATATACACTGGATAGCTTCAAGATAATAATAATAACAGTATTTGCTAAGAGCTGTACTAAGCACTGGGGTAGATCCAAGATAATCAGGTCCCATAAGGGGTTCAGAGTCTAAGTATTCCCTACTTAGGTAGGAAACAGATATTGAATCCTCATTTTGCAGATGAGGAAAATGAGGCACAGAGAAGTTAAGTGACCTGCCCAAGGTCACACAGCAGACAAGTTGTGAAGGTGGGATTAGAAACCCGGTCTTGGAACTCCTAGACCAATGCTCTTTCCACTAGGCCATGCTGCTTCTCAGTTAAATCTGACATTGAAAATGATCATTCCAGATGCCAAGAATGTACAAAAATGACTTTTAAAAAGATTAGAAAATAAACCTCTCAAATTTTAAAGAAAGTAGCTTTCAAAAGGAAAAACTAAAATATCATCATAAATCGCTTGAACTCAACATCTGCTAAAATTGTTACTAGGTCAAGGTTCTTAAATTGTTAAACACCAGGGGTCCAGACGTGACTTATTTCCCAAGGTTTTGCAGGCTGTAGCATAAAGCAATTCTGCCATATTGCTTAAACATCTGGAATGTTCACCCTAGAAAAAAACTTTTTGATGTGAGTTTTTCAAATGATACCACACGAATCTGCTATTTATATATTATTTAAAACACACACCTTATTGCTGATAAAATTGATTTTTGAAATGTAAAAATCTGGACATTAAAAGGCATCTTAAATGTTACATGGAGAAATGTTATTCAAAAATTGTCAGCTCAAGTACACTCATGAAGAACTGTTTGTCTCCAAATAAGTAATTAAAGAAATAATCTTTCAGGATTTTCAGCTTTAAAGAGCTCTTCTCTGTTTCCAGTAAAATCAACTCCCTTTATTTAAAGGGATAAATTTCAATGTCTGCATTTTTCTAAGGAAAAAAGGTTGTGTGTGTGCAGCATTAAAACATGATCTCATCTCTGAAGTATGAAGAATGAGTATAATTGGGGAATTTCAATGCTTAGTCCCTCAGGACCTGACTTGAAAGCCCTTATGCACATGTAAATCTCAGCAACTCCGAAGGGAGTTATGTGCGTGGAAGAAAAGCAGGATCCAGACCAGTTTCTCATGTGTATGACTTCAATGTGACCCAGAGTTCAAATTTTTGTATCAGGTGGACAAAATCAATTAAGAATTAAAGTATCAGCTGCATAATTCCCTCTAGACTGTAAGCTTGTTGTGGGCAGGGAACATGGCTACCAACTCTTTTATAGTGTATTCTCCCAAGCGCTTAATACAGTGCTTTGCACACAGTAAGTGCTCAATAAATATGATTGACTGATGGATGATTCAAGTAATGCAAATAGGTTTAATACGTTGCAAATGCTAATAATAACACTCCACACTAAATCATTCGTATTTACCCCATTTTGGCTATCTTTGGTAAAAGCATGGGGTTTAAGTGTGAAAAGTTTTCCTAGTTATAGATCTCAGTTATTCTCATAAGCCTTTAAACTTTCATAGATTAACAGTTACAACTGGGTATTTGAATAAATGTACTATTACTCATTTTCTCCTAAATGTTGCTCACCAGATAGTTTGTTGCTGTTGCCTCCTAACAATCTACTCCTTTATAAAATTATAAACTGTACACATTATATCATTTAAGTGCTTATTTTGCCTTTTCTGTTCATGTATATCTCCTATCAGGTCCCCATAGAATAGCTGCTTGGGAATCCTGCTGTCACTCAATCCCCTCACACCTCTCTCCCAGCAAAGATGTAATAAACTTTGCCTCCGTGCTGTTGAACTGATTCTGTTGCAGGCCTCACTGGTTATCTTATCTTGCATTTGATACTGAGTATGGCTCATAGGTGATGCTGATGAATCTTATTGAGAAGTTGGATGTGTTTTGTTTGGTAGGTATAGAAATCACAGCTTATAAAAAAACAACCATAGCTTTAAATAAATTAAAAAGGTAGACACAAACATAGCTTTATATATTCAACTGGGAATTCAGCTTGATAAATAGTAATAATAATAATAATAGTGGTATTTGTTAATAATAATTTGGTATTAGTTATGTGCCAGGCACAAGGTAATGGGGTTGGATACAATTCCTGTCCCACATAGGGTAAATGATTTTAATCCCCATTTTACAGATGAGGTAACTGAGCCACAGAGAAGTGAAGTGACTTGCCCAAGTTCACACAGCAGACAAGTGGCAGAGCCGGGATTAGGACACAGGTCCTTCTAACTCCTAGGCTCGCACTCTATCCCCTAGACCGCACTGCTTCTCTAATGAATCACGACTCATGATTACCACAGTCTGACAATTAAGTTCTCACAAGTCTGCTGGCCTTCTTGATTAGTAAAAGCATGCAAACCAATACCATATTTCTGATCCATTTATTGCATTACTGGAGTGATTAAAAAATCCAAAAAGCTGAATCATATATATGTGATATAAGCCTTCTGTTGGCACCTGCAACTGGTCATTAGGTGTTGGGTTCTTTGATACTTAAGATGTTGCCTGGCAAGCTGAAAGATGGCTAAAAGAAATCAAAGCACCCAGAAAATAGTGAAATCCTTAATTTCCCCAATTGCAAATTCACAAGTTTTCTATTTGAAAAACCCAGTTTCAAAGTTCATACAGAATTTGAAGTTGCTCCTGCTGCTATCTAGGTACTAGAGCTACTCTTTCTGGATATGAGGCATCAAGAGAAGGTAAAAAAATAAGTTCTTTGTTTTACATAGAAACATGTACTTCTAATTAGAAGTTTGTGCTAGTCCTCAAATGTATGACACCTACATCATTAACCGTCAGTAATCAGGTGGTACATGGGTTTCTTCACTGATTGTTCTCTGGTACTCGAAGTACAACTTTCTTCAGTGTCCAGCTAGAAAACTACCAGCTTACAGCTGGGGAAGCTTCATGTTGAAGAGACAGGCTAGGTAGGAAGGTGTATGTGAGTAATGGAGTTCCTTTTTGCCAGCCAAAAAGAAGAAAAGAGAACATTTGGAGGGTCTTCCTTCTCCTAGCTTCCTTGGGAATCAGATACAGGTCTGGTCCCAGGTGGGAGTATACTTGCTCAGGCAATTCTGTCTAGTCAGTTCCTAATATATTTAACTCTTGTGGAGGACCCTCTAGAGTTATAAACTTGGTTTTCTAAAGTTATAAGGCAGATGTAGAGGAGGTTATATTAAGTCTTAACATTTGTCTTTTCTCACTTTTAAGAAATCTCAGAACAAAATATTTATTGCTCTAGTATATTCAACAAGCATAAAATAATAACGCCTCAGACGTGGAACAGTTAATCCAATTTATGTAACTCAAACTGGCAAAATATTTTTGCAGCAAGTAATGGGAGGCAGAAATGTGTGGTAAGCTCCAAGAGACTAAAAAGTGAGACTCTGAGGGCTAGGCATTTTGGGTTAACTTGAAACAGCAAATATAGCTGTTCTTTGGACTCAAAACCAATACTACTGTAATGAGATTTTATATGCATGTGCAGACATAGCTGAAAAGGCTTATGGACAGCTGGAAATGCTGCAGAAATGTGAGGTGACAGTTTCATCCTAAAACAGATTTTATGATACTGTGAAGGCAGAACATCAGGACTTGGTGATGACAGATTGAATATGTGGGCTGAATGAGAGAGATGACTGGAGGATAATGCAAAGGTTATGGGCTAATGGGGTAGGTATGATAGTGGTATTGTCTACAGTGATGGGAAAGACAGTGAGAGGGCATGGTTTGGGTGGGAAGGGAGTTCTGTTTTGGACATGTTTAGTTTGAGGTGTTGGCAGGATATCCAGGTAGAAGGTAGAAAGGTACCTGAAGGCAGAAAGAAAAGTGAGACTGCAGAGATGGATAGAGATCAAGGCTGATGAGATAAATTTGGGAATTAACCATGTGAAGATGGTAGTTAAAGCCATGGGAGCGAATTAGGTATCCAGGGGAGTGGGTGTAGAAAGAGAATAGATGGGACCAAGGACAGCATAAACTGATATGAAGAGTAAGTATATCCCCATGCTGGGCTGCTCCTCCATTCAGTGCCTCTATATGTTGCTTATTTTTCAACAGTTTTGTAAGCAACATATAAAAACATGCATACTTGCATGAAAATTTTTGTTTTGGGCATCTAAGAATTAGCGAGGTATGCATTTGATTTCTTTTTCTTATAGTGGGGATGGGTTACATCTAACTATCCACATTCTTTGTCCCAGTCACCATGTAGCCAACAACATGCAGTTTGAGGTGGCTAGCCAGGATTAGAGAAACATAGACTATCTCCCTATGGCCTCTTCAACAGCAAAAACTGATGAATTATCACCTACTTCCTGAGCCTTTGGTTGCATACGGGGTGCACATCCACCACACAAAAAATATCAAAGTTGGGGTTTTTGCTACTTGAGTCAGTTGAGTTCAGAATATTCAGCCCTTTCTATTCATAAGGATTATGTCACAGGAAATCAACAAATATCTGAATAGTGAATCATTTAAGTCAAGAGAGAAACGGATGCTAGATCTTGCACCAAAAGGTCCAATAACATGATATGATGATAATGGTACTTGTTAAGCACTTACTATATGCCAAGCACTGTTCTAAGTGCTGGAGTAGGTAATCAGGCTGTCTCACGTGGGGCTCACAGTCTTAATTCCCATTTTACATATGAGGTAACAGGCACAGAGAAGTTAAGTGACTTGCCCAAAGTCACACATCTGACAAGTAGCAGAGCAGAAATTAGAACCCATGACCTCTGACTCCCAAGCCCATGCTCTTTCCACTAAGCCATGCTGCTTCATGACATGAGGAACAAATTTTGTGTTCCTTTCAGATTGATGTTTTGTGAGGAAACTAGTTTTGCATAGCACTGATTACATGCTGGGGAAGATATTTTGGGTAGAACTAAGGCTGTTTTGAACAGTGTTGTGTGAGAGAACTGAGTTTTTAGATGGACTGGATCCAGACCAGAAGGATAATGCTGTGGAAAACTGAAAAAACAATAAATGATAAAACATATAATAAAGGTAATTAAATAAAATTGCAAAGTAATGCTGTGAATGATGTAGTATACATGGGTAGATGTCCAGATGAAAGCAAAGGCACACTAGAGAAACTATGGTGAATACAATGGTGAATACAGTATATCCCATGCAGAATTTTCCCTTAATATTTAAAACAACCAGGTTGCAAGAGTTAGGAGAGTGGAAAAAAAATCTCTCCATTCAACAAAACAGAAACGCCAACCATGGAGATCCCAAGTAAATATCAACACTCTACTCCTTATCTTTCCCAAAGTCCACAAGATTTTAGGCATCCATAGCGAAATGATCCTTCTAACATCTTACTGTCCCTTACTCTCAATTCTCCCACCACTACTCCTTGCTAATGCTGTTCCCTTGGTTTGAAACTCTCTCTTCTCAAATCTGACAGACTACAGCCCTACCTATATTTAGAACCTTCCTGAAAACTCACCTCTTTCAACAAGGCTTCCCTGATTATTTCCCAGTATCCCAGCAGCGTGGCTCAGTGGAAAGAGCACAGGCTTTGGAGTCAGAGGTCATGGGTTCAAATCCCGGCTCAGCCACTTGTCAGCTGTGTGACTTTGGGCAAGTCACTTAACTTCTTGGTGCCTCAGTTACCTCATCTGTAAAATGGGGATTAAGACTGTGAGCCCCACGTGGGACAACCTGATTCCCCTGTGTCTACCCCAGCGCTTAGAACAGTGCTTGGCACATAGTAAGCGCTTAACAAATACCAACATTATTATTATTATTATATGAACCAATCAACTAACTATAGCACTTAAAAACCTATTTAAATGCATCCTCAGCACTTATATATGTATATATACATATATATATGAATATGTATATATGTGTATATTTGTTTATTTGGTTTATTTGTTTGTAAATATCTTTTTGACTGTCTTTCTCAATAGAGTATTAACTCTTGTGGGCAGGAAATGTGTCACTATTCTTATAGTTATTATGGTATCTGTTAAGTACTTATTATGTATCACTGTTCTAAGAGCTGAGGCAGATACAAGTTTATCAAGCTGAACACAGTCCCTGTTCCACATAGGGACCACAGTCTAAGTAGGAGGTAGAACAAGTACTGCATCCCCATTTGACAGATGAGGAAAATGAGGCACAGAGAAGTAAAATGATTTGCCCAAGGTCACACAACAAGCAATTGGCCAAGCAAAGGATTAGGGCCCAGGGCCTCTGATTCCTAGGCCCGGGCTCTTTCTACTAGGTCATGGTGCTTCTCCACTTGTTTGTTTTGTACTTCCCAAGGGCTTAGAACAATACTTCGAATTTAAGCCCCATGTGAAACAGGGACTGTGACCTACCCAATTAACTTATATCTGATCCAGTGTTTAGAACAATGCTTGACACATAGTAAATACTTGACAGATGCCATTAAAAAAAATTACCCAGTGAGCATTCACCAAACTACTACTACTGATCCTTTTCCTCCTCTTTAGGAGGTCATTGGTACAGTATCATAGCCTATCCTTCACTTAGGTAGGAGCCTCTTCCCACCACATCCCTTTGCTTAAGAAAACCTTCTTAAGATTTATCTTCAATAGATTAGAGAAATGCACCACCACCAAGAATAATACCCACCACTGCTATCTTCTTAGTTTTTAGTAGAAAGAATGCTGGATTTGGATTCTAATTCTCCACCTGACAAGCTATCTAACTGATTAAGTCACTTGAAATCTCGGTGGCTCAGTCTTTCTGATCCTCAGTAAAACATTTCCAACTTTTACCCCACAAGGGCATCTTTAGGCTTTATGAAATAAGCTATGCAAACTACTTTGATCTTTCTGGGACAAAGGTGTGAGATTCATTTAAAGGAGTTCTTAAAATGCTAATCAAATTAAATGGGTGCACAGAGAGAGACTTCTTTTGTTAAAGGATAATTTTATGAACCATTAAAGGGGTTAATAATAGTCAGGAATCCTTGCATGTCCAGAGTTATAAAACCATACTATAAATATATAAAGGATAAATAACTTTAATTTGAATATAAAGTATATAAGACGACCATGGAGTATTCTAGGTGTTTTCCCATCATTAAGATAAAATGATAATCTTAATGCATGATTACTTGGGTGGTATGTGTAATTTAAAGCCTTGCCTGCATATGACCCAATGATAAGTGAGATCCGTTAGAAACATCCTAACTGTCCGGCAACTTTTGTCTTTCTTCCACGCCTCTGATCTGGCAGCTCTCTAGTAAACTTTCTTTCCGGAGAGGTGCTGCCATTCCCTCCCACTCCTTTATCCCTCATCCTGGTTTTAAAAGTGACCGGGTTTTTTTTTATGATATTGTATCTTTCTCATGTATTCACATTCCACGTTTAACCCCCTGGATACATTTCCATAGGCTATGCATCCAGGGGCTTGAACACGTTTTAGGTAAATATATGAGAAACATACACTATCATAAAATGATTGGTCACTTTTAAGGATCAGGATTTCCATAGGCTATAAAACCATGTCAGTGGAGTTGGGAAGGGGCCTAACCAGAACTGAGGGTGGGAAAAATGAATATGGTGAGGAAAATAGTCCTGGGACAGCTTTAACAATGGCAAACTGTCAAATGACTTTTAACAATTGTACTTAATATTATAAAATGGCCAGTGTTCACCACTAATTATTTTAAATTGAATTAAGTACATTTTGAGGATATTGAGAATGAGCATTAAGAATGGTGGTGGGACCATTTTCCCATTCATCAACAGTAACAGCTGTTTTGTATAGGCACTGTACTAGGCATTCAGGAAAATTAAAATAAAATATGTTCCCATTCCATGAAGTGGTTGCAAACTAATGATGAAGACAAGCCAACAAGCAAACAAGGAAACCTGATCCTATATTTAGTACAAGAGCATATATGGGAAATAACAATTTTAAAGATATGTGTGAAGACTGTGATAGAGTGGATGAAGTGACCAGAAGGGATGTGGAATTCCTTCACATGCCTGGAATAGCTTCAAACATGGTTTTTAGAAGACTTTAAGCTCCTTGTGAGCAGGGAACATGTCTACCAACTCTGTTATACTGTACTCTCCCCAGGTGCTTCATACAGTGCACTGCACAAAGGAAGTACTCAATAAATACAACTGATTGATTTTATCCAAGCTATATAGTTAAATATTTATAGAATATTTTGAGCTCTACCTATTCAATATTCAGTGCTAAAGTGAAATTAAGATGAGTAATAGCAATTATTCAAATAATTTTACAAAGTAAATAGACTGTTAGGAAGCAACAGCAACAAACTACTCTGGAGCAACATTTAGGAGAAGAGTTTGCTCACTGAGTTGAGGATTCAGGAAGATTGGTATCCCAAATGGCAGTCTGGAAAACAGTCACAGGCCCCCAAAGTGGTGAACATAGAACCATAATAGGGAGTTTTCTTTATGCGCTCCAAGTGTGTAATGGCATCAATCATTGTTCTTCAACCACACCCACATATGTTGATAGGATTTCGGTCACTTCCAAACTGCAGGGCAGCGAAATATAACATAAATACTATGTGAATTTGTGACTGGTTTAAGTACGGACTTTCCCAACAAAATACTGAAAAAAAAATTAAAATTAAAAAAATAGAATTTTCCTAATAATAATAATAATAATGTTGGTATTTGTTAAGCGCTTACTATGTGCCAAGCACTGTTCTAAGCGCTGGGGTAGACACAAGGTTGTCCCACGTGGGGCTCACAGTCTTAATCCCCATTTTACAGATGAGGTTAACTGAGGCACCGAGAAGTTAAGTGACTTGCCCAAAGTCACACAGCTGACAAATGGCCGAGCCGGGATTTGAACCCATGACCTCTGACTCCAAAGCCCGTGCTCTTTCCACTGAGCCACACTGCTTCTCTACTGAGCCACGCTTCCTAGAGCAACCACACTTCCAACTGTGAAAATCTGACCAATGAAAAGGTATATGTTTGTTTACTTGGGACTTCTAATGCTACTTTGATGACTGGTCATAAAAGCTAAATGTGTAAAGGAAGTTCAACTGAGTAAAATAAGTACAATATGTTGATTAACTTTATAACATTTTAGAAGGACAAAGTATGTTACTTATACAAGTGCTTTCTGACCTTTGCCCAGATAGTTATTCTTTTTAACCTACTAATAAGTATACTATAAACAGCAATGAAAGTTAACATGACCTTGTAAAACTGCCACAAGCCACTATACTTCCATGGTTAAGAAAACTGTGGGATGACCCTTTTGTGTGAACAGTAAATCTGTCTGAGTAAAGGAAAACAAAAACACTGCTTTAAGTAAAACAAATATTTTGAATAAAGGAATGAATAGGAAATGTGTTAGTATAGTTATCTTTTAGCATTTGCTGGGTTTTTATTTACTAAGGTATTGGTACAAATAGTACAATTTGTCTTTAAGTGGCCTACAGCACAAAAGCAATACAAGGCTACTTCTAAGTGAAAGGATGGGGTGGGTTTTTTTTTTTGTTTTCTTTTGTTTTGTTTTTACCCAAAAAGACAACATGTGCACATACTGATGTGTAAGACAGAATAGGAGCTCCAAGTGTTTTAACAGTCCATTATAAAAAATTATCCCTTGGCCATAAAATCCCTAGACCATTGGATTGAGATAAGATCAAAGAAAAATGAGATTTCAAAATTCAATAGAGATGAGTTTTTAAAAGCTTTAAAACATCAGAAAAAGAAAAAAAGCCACTACAGAAGGCAAAAGACAGATCAGTTTAGATTACAATAATAGTACTTTTACTCACAAATTATTTTGCATTTTAATGTATTTTTAAAAGAAATATGTTACTTTGTAACATTTTAATAAAATAGAAAGATTGTCCAGAAAAATTATGTAGGGAGGTGACAGGAAACAAAACAGTATTTTGACTTAAATTTGCACAACCTAATTTATAACAATAAAGCAGAACCTATGAGTTCTGGTGATTGTCAGAGCAGTCATGTTCATTACATATGTTGATAGGTATGAAGCAAAGTCTCTGTAGACCCTTCAAAAATTGTGCACAGCCAATCTAATGCAAACCAGAAGTTGCTGACTGCTGGATGAACATTCAGTTTCATTCCCTTGTGGATATTTAGATAGGGTCCGTTCATCTCCCCCCGCCACCCCCTCAACCCCGCAGAGTTCTTTCTCCTTTATTTATAGTAAAAGGGTGAGTTTGAAAGAATGAACATGGGGCTAGCTAACTATGGATTTAGTTTATGGGAAAACACCTCCCACTCTCTCAACATGCTCCATCCATTGCAAAGAACGCATTTTGGTTATTTGTACCCCCCGAATGCTTCTGCTTCTCACTCCCATCTTTCCACTTGTCCCTCTTCCCTCATTCCCTCCTCCCTCTCTTCTCTACCCCCCCACCCCCACAACTAGCATCTGCCTTGCCCAATCTCGCCTGGGCCAGCTCCAATAACAACATCTGCTTGGCAGCTTTTCAAGCCCATGGATAGTTATCTAACTGAGGCTTTTGTGCTGTACTGTTTATTCTATGTGAAGAAATGCCTCCTTAGTTGAAAGAGTACTTTAGAAAAGCTGTGCAGCTATTAGCAAGTGAAGCACAAGGCTAATAACCCCCACCTGCTCATCAAATTAATTATGACATCTGAATCATTATAACTCAGAAAGAAAACACGACTGCAGATTTGTCACATGTAGGAATAAACACACATTAGTACAAGAAAAAAAAATTCAGACCAAGAGACACAGCTGGACAAGACACAAGCTTCCACCTTACAGATATCAGAAATTTGGTTGTTATTTCCAAATAATCTGAAGGAGAGAAGGGGGTTGATATGTTTTCAGAATACCTACATTACTGTTAACCACAGAATATGTATAAAAGACAAATGGAATACATCATCAACCAAAACACTTTTATAGTCAAGAATGACTTTTTTGAGATACACAATGTCAATTCAAAACAATTAGGAATAGAATGCTAAGCTTGTAATGAATCTGAACAACCTTTTCCCCTTTTTTCCCCCATGCTCCCTAATGATCTCTGAATGTTAATTTTTTGTATTAGAACACCCTTTAAAAAAATTCGAACAATTGTATACTTATTAAACAGGAAATTAATTTTGCCATCAAGTAAATATTTCCTAAATTTTCCATAAATGGTAAAATGATTAACATGACATTTTTAGCTATAATTGTATGAAACTAACACTGTTGAAAAGCAAACTCACCTAGTGTAAACCCATCAAACGGCAGGGACTGTCTCTATCTGTTGCTGACTTGTTCATTCCAAGCGCTTAGTACAGTGCTCTGCACATAGGAAGTGTTCAATAAATACTATTGAATGAATGAATGAATAGTTGCCTTGGGCATGGAAGAAAAATGTTGTTCTATTGAACATTCAGCAATTTCATATGAAATCTGATGATGAATGCATCTATATTAACATCCTATAACATTGGGAGGTAGTTACCCTCACACCCAATTTCACCATATAAAATTCAACAGAAAAATAAAGTTCAAATAACTGTTATCCTTTCAATTGTGATATTTTAGAGTTTAACAAGAGCACGTGTACAGATTTATTTTAGCAGCATTTTCCTTGGAAAGAAAAATTTTAACTGTGGATTTAGTAATGCATTTGATCAATCTGCAGAGGCATATATATTATTTTTTAAATTGTATTAAAAGTAAAATCTCTAGAGAATTCTTAGTCAAATGTAGCACTAAATGATCATATATTTTAACCTACCTTAACTAAGCCTTGGCACTAGGATCAAGTCTGGCAAAGAAAGGAATATGTAAATAACAGTGACTCAGGTTTACAAACACAGCACTTAAGTACATACCTGTAACTGTATTTTATTTATGTATTGATGTCTGTCTCTATCCACCTCCCCTAGACTGTAAACTCGTTGTGGGGGAAGGGAATGTGACTGTTTATTGTTGTAAAGTACCCTCCCAAGCACTTAGTACAGGGCTCTGCACACAGTAAGCACTCAATAAATACAATTGAATGAATTAAAATAATTTAATAGACTCATTCCACTGAATGAACATTTTAAACCACCAACACATCTGCAGTCTTTCTCATATCTTAGAACTACTTCAATGACCAGAAGCATAGAGATGAAGAAGAGTGAAATTCTTCTACGTCAAAGTCGAATGCTACTACCCACTGCAAATAAAGCTACAGTTACAGTTTAGTGAGGTGAAAAATGATTAGGATTTAATTAAAAGACTGCATTTCCAAAAACTGTATTTCTGACCAAACACTTAATTTCTAACTACTTTCTACTTCTTCTAAAATTCAGTGTAGACAAATTCTTGAGAAATATTCAAGAAAGAGATTTTTTGCCTATGAGTTATCTCCTTTAAATATAATTTTTTCATTCAAGTCTAATTAACAGTGTTGATTTATGAGGTTTTTTTTTTACTTAACCTCAATTTAAAATATAAATCTAGAGTAAACATAACAATTACAATCCCAAAAAATTAATAGCCTAGAAAATAAAGGAATTAACATTGCATTCAAAGTATCTGTATTTAACCCAGAAAACATGCAAATGCACAGCCCAACAGGAAGAGAAAAATCAGGGATCATTCCTTAAACAGTTCAACATATGCTTGCATGCCTAGAAGAATATGTACACATAAACAGAAAAATAACTTTAATTCTAGGCTTACTGTGCATTTTTTCACCTAATGAATCTAATAGTAGTAATCTACCCCATAACTGTTGTCTTCATAAATTTTTTAAACTACCAAATACACAATGTTTATACCCCTAAAGATCTGATTTGTATGCAGAGTTATAGCTACACCTCTTATAATATTGTCCAAGTTGTTTCTATTAACTGATTCCCATAATTATTAAATTCTGTGACTATAATGGACGACTCTGGAACATAAAGTGCCAGGAATACTTGCCCAACATGAAAATTAAAGAATATTCTCTTAGCGATTTCTTATAAGGTGAGTGCTGTTTTCTGTCTGACTACGAAGAGCCAAAATACATGCCAGAAAAAAAAAGAACTGAGTAAAATTCAGCAGTTCCCAAATTATACACGGCCCAGTAATTCACATATCCACTTAATCTCGGCACACATCTCCACCCAAGCTTCCTTCCCAATGGTATGTGGTCTTGAAAACACAAATGTTCAAGCTTCCTGGAGCAGAGCAGCAAAGGAAAAGTCATACTCCCAAGAGGCAGAGCTACAGGCATTTGGCGCCCCTGAAGTTGTTAACTGTAATACACATAATGTGGTATTGCACCACAATTAGCTATCGGGAAACAACCTTTCATTCTTCCACCACTGGTGACATTCAATGTATAAAGGTTTGTACTTTAGACCATATCTCAATAGCAAGAATTGGGGAGCATGGGCTTTGCCGTGTTACATTTCTGAACTCTTGCAATTTTGCGAGGTTAATCAATAGGGCCCAAATTGTTCATTTTTTCTAACTTCAACCTTAAAGCTGATAACCTCTCGAAGCACTGATGAGCAAAGAATTAAACAACATATACGTAATTTTTTGATAGTTACAAGTTTTCATTGGTGATTTTTTTACTCCATATAATCATCAGCAGGTACATCAATGGTATCTACTAAGTGCTTAATACACTTTTCTAAACATTCTAAACAGAGTTGGTAGACACATCATTCTCTCTATGTATCTCCCTCCCTCTGTCTCACACACATATACAAAACCAGAAGAAAATATACATTAACAATATTCAGTGGTGAATATTCAATATTCAGTGGTGTTCATTCAAAATTTTGAAGACATGTTGGAGGGCCACGATTACGCTAAAATGACAAGCCAAGGCTAGTCGGAAGGATATTTCCTCAAAAATATTCAATTTCAATCGGATACAAATTTACCTTGAAATGTAACACTGAGAAGCTTTCCTTTATCTTTTTTTGGTTTTCTTAATAAATGCTATTCTGACATTATTCATTTCAAAAGTTAATATGAATTATTCTTAACTCTTCCACTTTTGGGTTATTTGTAGAGTCACTGATTCTTATTAAATTTTAAATTTGATCAGGAAACCTAAAACACAGCACTAATTTAAAACATCAAATCATCAGCATCACTGACATTACACTGTAGTAACTATTTAATATCATTCACAAACACCACCTAGACACACCTAAATACGCTAACTAAAATTCACCAAAGGGGAGAAAATACAGGACTAAAGCTGAAACAGTATGCCCATTCTGTTTTATTGTGTGTATATATACTATCAACCTCATAGTATATAGTATGCACATTTAGGAAATACACCTATTTCTCCTATAATGCAAGATTTGTGTTCTTGCAGAATTCCACAGTAAGGAAAACTCATGATTTAGTACTAAAATGACACTCACATATGTACAACCAATTCTGCCAACACTGCGTCACACCGTAGTCAGAGAAATTCACATTTTCAGAAGATCATTTGCTAACCAAATTTTGAGTGGAGAAAACATGAATTGTAGTACAACTAATTATATAATAGAGGCACTAGCAATATTTTATTCACATTTAGATTAGATTAATTTAGTACTTGTAAATTTAATTTAGCACTCTCTAAGATCATGGGCAGGGAACATGTCTACCAACTCTGCTGTATTTGTACTCTTCCAAGTGCTTAGTACAGTGCTCTACACACAGTAAGTTCTTGATACGAGAAAGGCACGACTGTCATAAATTATCATGAAGTACTGGTAGCTACCATGCAAATTTGGCAACCCAGAAAAATTCACCAGCCTCCTAAAGTTAATCCAAGACACTATGGCTAAGCTAAATTGAAAGACTTCTACCTGACCTTTTCCTCATCACCACTGGAGTTAAGGAGGCTGTGCAATAGATCAATCCTGATCAATTTATTCTATGTTGCTATGTTTAAAGATACAAAAAGGGACCTGGAATCTGGTGTTCTAACGCTATTATATCTATTATTTGTCATTGCATTGGCTAAGGGCTTACATTTGCAGAGCAATGAACTAACAGCTGGGGAAAAGTACATGGATAATAATTCAGACCTATTTCTGGCCACAGGCAGCCCACAATCTAAAAGGGATGGTGAAACACCCAAGGAAAGAACTGACCTAACAAGTAAAATGAAAAAATAAACCAACATAGAAAGCAATAAAAACAGTAGGAGCTGTGGTATCTTACTAAAAAAAAGTATCTTAAAAAAAGATACCATAATTATGAGACCATTCAGTTCAACTACAACCTTTCTCAATTGAGAATCAATTAATCAATCAATGGTATTAATTGAGCACTTACTGTATGCAGAGCATACTGGATCAAATGTATGCTGGAACCAAAACTCTAACTTCTGTCTGTCCCATTCTAGCAGGACAAAGCTCAACTTCCACCACTAGCAGACGGGTGGGAATGGAGTCTCTTTGGGGACCCCAAGGTTCAGCTGGAGGAAGAGTTCCTAGGGCCAAATGGTCACCACTGCTGCTCCAGCTTCTGCCTGGCCCATTTCTGTGGGACAGTATGTGACCTTAGTAGTGGTGGATGGGGATTGGGGGGGAGAGAAGCACAAGGGCAGCATGGCATTTTTTGATTCATTAGAAATGGTGTTTCCAGTGACAATGTATGGATCCGAAAGCTGGACAGTGAAGAAATAGGATAGAAAAAACATGGATTCTTTTGAAATAAGGTGCTGGAGAAGGCTTTTGCAAATACCATGGACTTCTCGAAAAACAAATAGGTTTTGGAGCAAAATAAACCAATATGGTCTTTGGAAGGCCAAATGACAACTTAGATTAGCGTATTTTAGACACATCATTAGGAGGACTAATTCTCTGGAGAAGACACTAATGCTAGGAAAAGTCCAGGGAAAACGTGGAAGAGACAGACCAGAAGCTAGAAGGATAGAAACCCTAACAATGATAATGGAAGAACCATTTGCAAGTTTACAGATTATGGCAGACTATAGGACTTTGTGGAGAAAATATATCCACAGAGTCGCTATGAATCGGAAACGACTCAGCATTTGATAATAATAGAAAATTCTTAAGAACATGAGGATACTTTATATACTGTACTAAGCTCTTGGGAGAGTACAGTACAACAGAATGGGCAGGAAATGTGCCTGCTAATTCTGTTGCATTGTACTCTCCCAAGTGCTTAGTACAGTGAACTGCATTTAGCAAGCGCTCAATAATTACAAATGATTGACTGATTGTCATATTGGGTCAAACCAATGGTTCATTCTGCTCCTATATTCTGTTTCTGACAATGTCACCTGCATTTGTGATTGTAGTTCTCCTTGAGATCCAACCACATAACCATGTAAGAATGTACCTTTCAATTTCCCTAACACTTTCCTTTTTCAACTCAACATAAAATAAACCTTATCAGAAAGGTATCCAGAATCTACCGTATGCTGACATCTTTGCCCTTTAGAATGTACGCAAAAAGATGTTATTATGATTTTAACCAACATTTAAATCTGGCACCCCACTACAGACTGAGAAAAAATGAGAAGACAAAAGTTATGTGCCAGAAACATCCTAGGTATAACCAAAAATTTTCATCAGCAATGTTATCACTAAATTCTCCTACCTACAGTTGTACACTGTCCAACAGTGTCTGGCAACAATGGAACATTAAGTGTCACACCAAAATTAAGACTTACAAAGGCACAGTCGTATCTTACCTTACATATGGTTGGCACTGGCACCTATAACAGAAGGCATTTCCAGTTTCATCAGTGTCATCTACAATCTATATTAAAAATCAACTACAGATAATAATCATCAATATAGTAAAATACTGTCTGTGTGTGAACCCAGTATGGAATGGATTGGAAGAGAAAAAACCTATATATATGGATAAGGTTTCAAACATAAAAGATAGATCTATGTATATATGTGAGGTAAGGTTCCTCCAGATTTTAATATTAAATGCAAGCTCAGACAGTAAATCCATGGTTTTTCTTCTGAAACTCTGTGAAAAGAGGAAGTTAGTTCAAATAATGGAGCTGGAGTCTTTTTTTTAATAAAAGCTGTCTATTATATATTATGATCTATTTATTCCTCATTTTACACAGTTGAAATCAGACATTCATCCCTCAGTAATTTTGGTAATACTTAGTTGAGGCTACCATTCAAATATGCAACTCATAGGAATGGAAGACTACCATGTCTCCAGTTTATCCAACTTATACTTCCACTTTATCAATCATCTTCTATCTCTCCCAATTGGGTAAATAGACACAAATTTATAGTAGATTTTTGTGTCGAGGCAAACCTCAATCTTGCATTTCAATAAAAAAGGAATAACGACACAGCTGGATCTAGCTCAAAAAAAAACCAAACCAACAATAAGCACACCATGAGTTAGGAAGCATAGCACAGGAAAACTACCATTTCCTCTCTCCAGGGACATTCAATTATTTGTAACCTGAAAAATCATTTCTTCTATATACTTAAGAGAATTTGATGATATATATACATAAGCATAATTTTGTGTTTGAATTTCATCTCTGAGTAACGAACCAAAAGGGACTTTCATTTTATTGCAACCCTAGATACTATAGTGCATAAGTGGGTTCCATGTTAGCTTAGCCTCCTTTGTTTTTGAATGATGCAGGCTGGGAAAGTTTGACTGGACGGTCATTATGCGCAGAGAATGTTTCTGCTAATTCTGTTGTATTCCACTCTTCCAAGTGCTTAGTATAGTGCTCTGCGCAAAGTAAGCACTCAAATATGATTGGTTGATTGATAGTGTGACTCTTACTGTCAATCCCTCCAGTCTTCCAGGTATGCCTTGCAATTTTTTTTTTTACTCACACCAACCTTCTCCCAATCTCTCCTAACTACCGCTTCCTCACTCACCTTACCCCTCCTTTCCTCATGTAAACCTCCATCTCTGGGGTACCTATGTTCTACCTTGACAGGCCCTGAAACTTGTAACAGAACATAGCCCTCTGCCCATCCTCTGCTGCAGTGTCCCTGTGCTACACACTGCCAGACTGGTCACACAAATGGACCCATGTAGCTTTCTTTTTTAACCTTATCATACAGTTCCCTCAAAATTCACACTTCTCAAGATCCCTAAAGTCATGGGAATGGGACAGGACAAGGGAAAAGGCCTGGGAGGAACTGCCTCCACTCTCCTCCCCTACCCAGCCCCAGTTCTGTCTATTACAACTGCTGCCTCAGAGCTTTGGACATTTTAATAATAATAATAATAGCATATGTTAAGCACTTACCACGTGTCAAGGACTGTACTAAGTAGTGGAATACTGCCTGCCTGTCTACTTGTTTTGTTTTGTTGTCTGTATCCCCCTCTAGACTGTGAACCCGTTGTTGGGTAGGGATTGTCTCTATCTGTTGCTGAATTGTACTTTCCAAGTGCTTAGTACAGTGCTCTGCACATAATAAGCGCTCAATAAATATGATTAGATGAATGGATACAAGATAAATCAGGTCCCATATGGGGCTCACAGTCTAAGTAGGAGGGAGAACACATACTGAATCCCCATTTTGCAGATGAGGAAACTGAGGCATAGAAAAATTAAGTGATTTGCCTAAGGTCACACAGCAGATTGGTGGCAAGCCAGGATTACAACCCTAGTCCTCTCTCAGGCCCTTGCTTTTTTCACTAGGCTGCTTCTCTATGGGTCCAAAATGAGGAATATATTGGAATCTCATTTTAGTTATGTATAGATGTCTAGACATATACTAATTTTTTAAGAACTTTCAATCATGTTTATAGATTTTTATGGAATGCAAAATAGAAAAATAACTGCCCAATGAATAACAGAGTAATTCAGGATTTTCACACAGAACCATCAAATTCCAAAATAAATTATACTTCACATGGTTTCCTGGCAGATTTGTTTCAAGTGTCTCTCCAGGCAGTGCTCATAGACACACACACACACACACACACACACACACTACACACACACTAAAATTCTTGAATCAATAAGTCATTTGCAAGAATCACCAGAAGTGTGCCGAGGCATGTTTTTGGTGTTTTGCCAAATTATGTGCTTCTGTTTGTGGCTTTCAAATACAGATTAGACAGATGCACAAACATGTACTATTTGGCAAGTAGTGACAATGGTCTAGCCTAAATTTAGTAATTTAAGCTTTTTATTAGTCTTACTAGGTGAAAGGAAGAATTACCAACAACTTGTTTGAGCTCTATCTTTATATCCTTTTGTTATCCCTTCTTGTTCGTTTGCCACAGAAGTCATTGGAATTTCAGATGTCCTTTCTGAGATAAACTTAAGGCATGAGTTTCAAATGTCAAGTATATTTACACTGGAACCTGAACTTTTGTTCATTGCTATTCAAAAATATAACTCATCTTAATAAATGCAAATAACAATATTATTTCAGTATAGTTAGCATACTATATTTGTGGAAGATCTTTGAAGGCCCATGGAGTCAATAGAAGCATGATATCGAATCTCACCTGGAACCATTTGGGGAGATCCAGGGGTGTTTCAGTTGAGGACTTAATACCGGGTGGCCAAGCCTCATGGACTGAAAAGCCTCAAACCAAAAATAAAATTTGGCCAATAAATGCAGACCAAAAAAAATTCCTTAATTAAGAATGATTAATAGGTGTTGTGGTGGCAAGGACAGACAACAGGGCTGCAAGGATGGCCCTCTCTGAATCCACACCATAGAGAAATAATAAATGATAAAGCAATTGTGTGTGAGTCTCCCAGCAAGTAAAGAAGATCTGTCTGTGGCTCACAAGTCACAGTTTTAGCCACCCCAGATGTTCTATCTGGTATTCACAATATATTCTGAACTGAAATGATACACTTTGCCTTTTAAGACCCGATGATGTTCATAAATGGATGGTGGGCCTGGCATCGGAAGCAATTTTTCCATCAGCAGTTGGCCTTGTCAGACTTTCTAATGTTAATTAGATAACTAGAGGAAAATAAAAACTAAAACATTTCTATTTGCTAATCTTAGGTACATCTAAGAAAACTCAAGTACACTTTCTAAGATTTATGTCTTACCTATAATCAAATATTGATTGACCAAAAGCAATTAATTCCCACAGGATACTCTGCTTGGAAACACCCATGTATATTTTTATATTCAAGATGCTGATCTAAATAAGAATGAAAATATTTCAGAATTAACTAGAATCACTGAAAAAAAAATGGCTGAAAGTCACATGTACTCAATTCCAAGTGGTTTCTCCTTTGCCCTCCAGACACAGGGCAGCAGTGGTCACCCTTGTTATCACAGGTCCCTCAACAATCAACCAGCAATAAATAGCACTCTTGCACTAACACTGCATCAAATAAAGAAAAGAATGGTGAAGCATAAATTGCTGTGCAATATATGGGGAAAGCAGCACAACGACTTGGGACCAGGGGAGGGCTTTCAGCAACCATAATTAATATCTGCTATTGTTGCACTGACACTGCACTTCTGGGGCACCAGGCATTTTCCAAATTTGGGGTGTAGTTAACTGCAAAAACAAAATAAGAAATTAGTCTGAATTTCACAACTAATGGTCTGAGGGTTATCAATCACAGATTGAAAAACACAGATATTTCCAAATATGCCATCAACTCACTCCTCATCTATTTTTGCAGCATCTAGTGATCTCAGACAAGAGGCCTGTGCTCAGTTCAGCTTTTAAAAAGAGAAATGATTCGGGTCCCTAATTAAATACTGTTAATGTATTTATTAAGCTAAATTATACTCTTTGATTAATGTTATTTAGAAAGGGGTTTTGTGCTCTAATACATTTCCTGTTATTTGCAATTTGTCGTAAACACTTGAAGGGTTCAAACACTATTGCTAGGGAACAAAAATGGAAAACAGCAAAACCTAGTATCCATCAGAAAGAATATATTAAAGTTTATTGGGGGCTCATCAATTAGACATTTACTAAATGTAGCAAAACAGAATTAGAAATAGATTATATGTTAGGAAAACTAGGACTTTTTCTCTGAGCTCCAGAACATTCCCACTGAGTCACTCTCAAGTTCTTCCATTCAATGCTGTAGCATGGTTAATGCTAAATTTAGGAAGTTGGCAAAATACTCCCTTCTGCCAGTGATAAACTTTTCCCTTCACACCTAAAAATACAGTGTTAACAGACAAGTAAAATGTACTTAAGATTATAAAGAAAAAATAAATTATGGTGACCAGAAATCTGATCAGCCTAAGTGGGAATTGGGACAGGGCCTCCAGACAGTATGGCCTCAGAGTGTCAAGACAGAAAGAGGAATAAAAGAAGGAGGTGGACAAGGTAAGGGAAAGACAGACAAAAGAGAGAACGAGAAGAGGGAGAAAGAGTGAGAGAGAGAGAGAAGGGCCAGAGAGATTGCTTAGTAAATAAATTTGTCTGTCTCCTCCTTTAGAGTGTGAGTTCTCACAGGACAGAGAGTGAGTGTCCTGCTTCTGTTGTTCTCTTTCAAACAGTTAGAACAGTGTTTGGTACTCAGCAGAATCTCAAGAAATACCACCTGCTGAATGATTGACTAGTTGGGTCTCGGTGTTCCTCAGTTATTTTGGAAGGTAGTTCCATTTCTCCAAAAAAAATTTGGAAGGGGATTGGGTTCTGATACATTTCAGCTTAATGAAACTTTATTGTATGGAGTCTTTTAAAAACTGCAGAGCAATTCTCCATCTCTAAACCGAAGTGACAATGTAACTTTGACAAGCCCCCATTGGGTATCACAAAATGTTCTTTTTTGTTCCACAGAAATATCACAAAGCCCCAAATAAAATTTAGCCCATTGTATTTGCTGCTAATTTAAACCATGCCAATGAATATCGGAAAGATGAATCAAATAATTTACAGTTGCTAAAACTATCAAATGAACACTTCAACACAGTTCCCATAATTATCCAATAAAACATGCAATACCAATAAGATTTGTCTTATGCTTTCACAGAGCATGAATGCCAGTCTGCTTCAGAAAACTGTTAACTGTAATGTACAGTCTGCTGAGTCAGAAGAAAGTGAAAGGAGCTGGTAAATTTATACAGGAAGACAAGAAGAAAAAATAGAGAAACCCGTAACTTGACCACTCTTTATGTGGTCATATAAACACAACAGACAGTGGTAAAATCCAGAAAACAAAATTTAAGTAACAATTATTGTAAAACCAAAAGAATGCAGAGCAATGACTTTGCCCTGTAATTCCCACTGGCCGTACTACATCCCTGGCATACTTCACCCTCACTTTTCTAGCTTGCTGCTAAGTTAGAAACATGGATGTAATTATAGTTGTTGGCTTTTGACTCTGTCTATAAACCATGCAGAGATAAACTGCTATTAGTGAACATACCAACTCCATATAATTGTGTTTTGACATTATAGGTAAAAACAGTGAGAAAGAAAACTAACCACAGCAATTATAAACAGCATGCTAGAGGGCATGTTAGGCCACTTATGACCTTGACTAAGTTACAGAAATCCCAAAGCTCCTTTTCTTTAACAAATGTATGGGCAAATAGGCACTCACACCTTTTTGAATGAAAATCATGGTAGTCATAAGAACTATTCAATTCCCTATCTAGTATTCAAGCACTGTGGTTAAAAAATGATTACCACTGATTTATTGTACCTTCTTGAACCTCCTTTATTGAAAAAGGTCAAGTTGGCTTTTTAAAACATGTTTTGTAAATTAAATCCTGTCCTCTGCTTGTGACAAAGTCATTCTACAAGATACATGAGCTAAGTGGAGAGTTGAGGCAATTATGTGGAGAAAACTGAAAAAAAGCCCAACTACTTTGGTTTTTGTTGGGTTTTTCAATCATTCAATTTTGATGGCTCCTTTCCTTCTGACTCAACTTGCTCATGTTTCCTCTATACTAACAAAACAATATTAGGATCCTACTTCATGCTGTAGCCAGAGCCCTACCTTCTTGCTCCCATTCCTGTCCATACTTCTCAAATGGGGTGCATACACCTGTCTCCTCTTTTTCTTCCTGTAAATTATTTTGTGCCTGACTCCCCTGCTATATTGTAAACTTATTAAGGGTAGGGATTGGGTCTTCTAACTCTACTGGACTCTGCCAAGTTCTTAGCACAGTGCTCTGTCCACAGTAGGTGCTAAGGCAACCTCCACTTTCACCCCAAAACTGATGTTCAGTCCCTGAATCAGGATAAAGTCCTAAATGTGCTCAAAGCAATCTCGTATTTATCCAAAGTTCTAGACTTATATACTTTAGAACTGTAGGATATATTTTGCTCTGTTTGCCTTTGGCATACCTGGAAAACATACTTTGTAAGTTTTTACAAAAGAAATAAATCATTTCAAGGTAATTAGAATTATGTCACATAATTTAATTGTTTGCCATAATCTAGTCCCTATGACTTGTACCAGCATTAAATTTCCTGAGACAAGCTACATGCCATGAAGTGTCCTACCCAATCTCCTATTACATATACGTGATCTCTATTATCACCTTTCCTTACATGCTATACAAGAACATCCAACCCAGATATGAAAACTACATTTATTGAGCTGGATAATCCATTCCTGATCTCTGAATCCTCTCGCCAGATTCATATGCCAGATTCATACTTCTCTATCACCGTGGATGGCACGACCATCCTTCCCGTCTCTCAGGCCCGCAATCTCGGTGTCATCCTTGACTCATCTCTCTCGTTCACCCCCCACATCCTATCCGTTACCAAGACCTGCCGGTTTCACCTCTACAATATCGCCAAGATCCGCCCTTTCCTCTCCACCCAAACGGCTACCTTACTGCTACAGGCTCTTGTTATATCCCGGCTAGACTACTGTGTCAGCCTTCTCTCTGATCTCCCTTCCTCCTCTCTCGCCCCGCTCCGGTCTATTCTTCACTCCGCTGCCCGGCTCATCTTCCTGCAGAAACGATCTGGGCATGTCACTCCCCTTCTTAAACAACTCCAGTGGTTGCCTATCGACCTCCGCTCCAAACAAAAACTCCTCACTCTAGGCTTCAAGGCTCTCCATCACCTTGCCCCTTCCTACCTCTCCTCCCTTCTCTCTTTCTACCGCCCACCCCGCACGCTCCGCTCCTCTGCCGCCCACCTCTTCACCGTCCCTCGGTCTCGCCTATCCCGCCGTCGACCCCTGGGTCACGTCCTCCCGCGGTCCCGGAACGCCCTCCCTCCTCACCTCCGCCAAACTGATTTTCTTTCCCTCTTCAAAACCCTACTTAAAACTCACCTCCTCCAAGAGGCCTTCCCAGACTGAGCTCCTCTTCTCCCTCTACTCCCTCTGCCATCCCCCTTTACCTCTCCACAGCTAAACCCTCTTTTTCCCCTTTTCCCTCTGCTCCTCCACCTCCCCCTTCCCATCCCCACAGCACTGTACTCGTCCGCTCAACTGTATATATTTTCGTTACCCTATTTATTTTGTTAATGAATTGTACATCGCCTTGATTCTATTTAGTTGCCATCGGTTTTTACGAGATGTTCTTCCCCTTGACTCTATTTATTGCCATTGTTCTTGTCTGTCCGTCTCCCCCGATTAGACTGTAAGCCCGTCAAACGGCAGGGACTGTCTCTATCTGTTGCCGACTTGTTCATCCCAAGCGCTTAGTACAGTGCTCTGCACATAGTAAGCGCTCAATAAATACTATTGAATGAATGAATGAATATGCAGTGGTCACAAATTCATGTCATATTTGGGTTAAAAAAAAAAGAAAAATTCATATAGCTAGACAATTCCCTAAACTGTTTTACAGACTTTTCATCATTTTCAGACAACAAAATATGTTTGGTTGACAATAACTCATTTTCAAAAGTTTAGTTTCCCAGTTTTCCAAAAGCATGGGGGTTGCATTCTTGCCAAACCACATTTTGGGAAAACTCACACTGTAGTATTCACCCGTTCTGTTGCCACATACATGTACAAAAAAAACATTTTTTCCAACACTATGGTGTGCTGAATCTAACCAGGCCTGAATTGCCTGACAAATGTTCCCCAGTTCTCTAAAAACATCATGGCCTAAATGCATAGTGAAAACTTGCACTGTAGAAGAACTGAGCGTATTCCGATTAGAAACTCTTTGCCCCTATGAGAATTACGTGTGTGAGAGTTTCTTAATTTTGATGGGGATTAAAGATCATCAACTACTTGGTCTTCCCTACGGTCAGTGTCTGTTAGAGAGAGTATCATATACAGTATTACCAGTATTAAATTTGAAAGAAAAGTTTCGTAGTTTGGTACTAAAAACCATCTTTAAAGTGATAATCTCCATGTAATAGACCATTATTTATTTTGGTGCCTCTGGACACTGACTTCTTTAAATGTGAATAATAAAAGGATTATGCAATGAAAAGTGTAAATTTATATATCCACAACCTTATACTCCAGCCAGATTTCTGATTGCTAAATAAATCATCACAAATTTCATTCCAATTGAATAAGAAACACCAAGTAATAATAAATGCACATCAAAAAGTCAAGTTCAGTCATCAACGAAACCATGTTTTTTCAATCATCAACAATACTATGGAGGTTATGGTAAGGGACATAGTGTTGGGACTGGTTTCAGTGACTTTTGATGTATCAATTATTTAATGCAGATGACTGTATTTGTCTATCCCTGATAAGTTCAATGTTTGACCTTTCAATAATTTTCACAATGCCAACTATGCTACTAACATTCTCCAATCACCTAGGACCCCACACTACTCTTTGGCTTCAACTACCCAGGCCAGTCAGTATGTCAATTACATTAACTGAGTGCTTATTGTGTGCAAAAAACTGTACTAAGCACTTGGGAGAGTACAACAGGATAAGACACATTCCCTGCCCACAACAAACTTACAGTCTAGAGGACGAGTTTAGAGTCTAGGCATTCGAAACTAAAGTATTTTTGTATTTTGTACCTGAAATAACTGGGTAATGTATTAGGCTACATATTCCTACGTACATATAACATAGAAAAAACAGAGTTACTTGTGTAAGGGAAGTTATTTTAGAAGTGGCAGCTGTGGCAGAATGATTATAGAAAAAAGGAAAGGATGGTGGGGCTGTCTAGAGGTATGTAGAGAGTTGGAGGGAAAGACAAACAGGAAGAGATCAACCCCAACATCTCTCAATCTCAATATTTTATTCCCCTGACCTCCCTCCCTACCATATTTGGAAAAAATCAGTCCCCCATCACTCTCTTCTCCCCAGTTTGGCAGAAATCTTTACCTGACCCCTTGCTGCTCCATCCTAAAGCTCCCCTAAGCACACTCTTTCTGGCCCTTCAGTTGCTTTTCAGGGAGTGGCACACCAGATGTTGCCTCATTGGAAACCCCTAATGTATGCAGAGGATTTTCTGTTACCCAACTAATTTTCATGTTGTGTGTTTTCATGTGTCACTGTTTGAAATGACAGAAATGATTTTTAAATAACTGACTTCCAAAAAGAGTGTACTTTCTTCAAGTCACTTCCAGTATCGATTTTCTCTTGCCTGTGCCAAATATAATCTATTCATATAATCAGGACTTCTCGGTGATTTTTTTTCCAATATTTTTTCCTTTCTTCATTTAATTGGGCAGCTTCAGGTAGAGAATAGGGAATAAAACTAAAGATTGTTCTGCAACTATTTGAAGCCATGAAACACCCACACCTGGAATACTACATGCAGTTCTGGTCACCATATTTGAGGAAGGATGCAATTGAGCTGGAGAAGATACAGAGAAGGTTAATCAGATGATCGGGGGATGGAGAAACTTCCATATAAAGACAGACTATTGAAAAGATAACAAAAACAATAAGAGTGTCCGTTAATCACTTTCTATTTGCTAAGCACTGGGGTAGATACAAGATAATTCCATCAGAGCCTTTGCCCACATGTGGCTCAAAGTCTAAGGGGGAGAGAGAACAAGCATTCAACTCCCATTTTCCTGATGAGAAACTGAGGCACGGAGAAGTTAAGTAACTTGCCCAAGGTCACACAGTAGGCAAGTGGCTGAGAGAGGCTTTAGAACCCAGTTCTCCTGACTCCCAGTCTTGTTCTCTTTCCACTAGGCAATTAGGACTCCAGTCTAGAAATACGTAGGCTTAAAGTGGACACGATTGGAGCTTATAAAATCCTTAAAATCATTAAAGGTGTGGTAGGGTGAACAGAGAACTCAGTCCCTCTAGATTGGAAGCTCGTTGTGGGCAGTAATGTGTCTGTATATCAGTATATTGTACTCTCCCAAGCACCGAGTACAGTGCTCTGCACACAGTAAGCACTCAATAAATATGACTGACTGACAGAACTGTCATGCGCCCGAAGGGTCACTAGAGAGAAAGTTAAGGATGTAGAGAAAAAAGTTAGGGAGGGTGGAAGTTACATCCCTAATCATTAGGATGTCAAGAAAGGCAACCATTAAATCATTCCTCTAAGCACTCTGCAGTCACTGTTGTAGACACAACACTGGGATGATTGGGCCATGGGTTAGTCCTGTAATGCTAGTCCTTGGGTTCTTCTATGTAGTTTCATTCAAAGAGCTCAAAATGTTTGTGTAAACTGTGATCAAGCTGATATCTTGTATCTGCTCCAGCATTCGGCAGTGCTTGCACATATTCTAGTAAATGCTTAATAAACACTATGACAATAAATAACCACTGAGAGTCAAATACCATGGAAGAAAGACTAGACTGTAAATTCCTTGCAGGCTTACTACTTACTCTATTGTACTCTTCCAAGCACAGAGTAAGTGCTCAATAAATATTACTGATGATGATGATGATGATGATGAAGAGGGAGAAACTAAAATCTTGATCCAGTGAAATTCAGACAATCTATTTTTTTAATTGATATTTTTTACTTTCTTCAAAGTTAAACTTTGAAAAATTGCCACTTTTTTTTAAAGTAGCATTTTTCATCTAATATTTACTTTAACCACATATTATCTTACCTCCATGTGAAGTTATGTATAAGTGCATGTATTTGTAGTTCCTTGACTAGAGACAACTATGAATATGTCAATCTCAAATTTCTCAATCAACAAAGCATTTTAAGATCTGTTCTAGATATTGGCCTCTGAAACGTGAAGCTTCAAAACAATGGCCCAGTGAACAAATCATCAAATGCATTATTAATCAAGAGTACTTTCTTGAGTACTCTTGATAAACAATGTGTATGTAGGCTATGATTTTGACAAAGTCATGTGCAGAAGTATTGAAGGTAACTCCACTAACCAGTTTCCAAATCATTTATCAATGGTATTTATTGAATTCTTACTATGTGCAGAGCCCTGCATTAAGTGCTTGAGAGAGTACAATACAATACAGAAACTAGCAGATATGATCCTTGCCTTCAAGGATCTCACAATCTACTGGAGGAGCTTATACAGTCTGGTGGAAATCTAAAGTCAGTTTCCAATAATATTTCCTTTAATAAAATGCAAAATTCAATAACCCTTGTATTTCAAGGTGTGTAGAGCAACTTCGCTCCCACCAAACAGACGAATGTGTCCCCACCCTATCATACGCATCCTATTCATTTCTCTTCAAATAAAGGAACAATCTGTCATCAGCACCTATGAGCAAAAAGTAAAAGGAAGAAATGGTTTAAATCCAACCAGTACAATTTCAAGCACTCTACCAGGATTAAATAATTTAGAATTCTAAATAGTTTGTTTGTACTTTCCATGCAGTATGTAGATTAACCATTAAATTCTGTTTGGGATACTTTGACATCTGTTTTCTGTGCATTACAATGAAATCTGGGGACTGGATACATACATTTGCTGTAATAAAACTGTCACTAATCAGTGTTTTCCAAAATATTGCCCATAACTATTACTATTCAGTAGTCTCATTTGCATGATCTAATCTTGTTGCCACATCATGTTGCCGGTCTGTGTGTTAACTGGTTCCAGGAAAATAAGGGTCTAAAATCATTCCAAACTACTCAAAACCCCCAACATTTTCATGGTATCCCACCCAAGATAAACATGCAGTTTATCCCAGTTTAAATCATTTCTTTAACTATTTTTTATGTGGAATTATTCGTGTTACTAATTCAAATTTATGTCAAAATAACTCCATGATATCAAGGTATTTCACATAAACAAGAAGGAGGAAATTAAGACTCATACTACCCACCTGAATTGTCTAATGAATGACGAGGTATTTGAATACAAATTTAGCTGTTAATAGCCTCATCATCTGACTTGCACTAATGTCGCATGAATCGTTACGACTACTCTTCATTTACTCTAACTTTGTCTTAACTAAAACATAGTAGTGATAGTCAAAACTCATAGTTTACACACACTTTCCCCTAATATAGTTTCCTAACTTTATTTCCACTTTGAGACTATTGTCATTCATATCTAATAATTTAATATAATTTCACTTACCCTACCATGGTCCTAACCTGAAATGTGGTTTTCAATACATATGGCTTCTTATTACATAAACACTGGGGACAAAAAGCAGATTAATTGAAGGCCTTAATACTGGGTTTGTTAGTGCTAAGAAGTCATTCCAAATGTTCCAAAAAGGATTAATCCAGTATAACAAGTCTATTTAATTACTGAAAGGCCAGTGATCCTCATATTACTCTAAGCAGCTTTTCCATTATTTGAAGTCTGTAAACAACAAAAAATGGTTGCATGTTAACTGTAAATCATTTCATGAAATATTCAGATTTTACCACCTACAAATTTCAAGGGATGTCCAGGCAGCTACGGAAAACTGCACAGAAACGATAAAACTTAACAAGTGCAAACATGTGCAAGCCCTATTTGGGGATTATGCAAACTTTTTAAAACATGCATTTAAGCAAACATTTCCAAGTACATTAGGAAAAGCAAAAAATGAATCATTTTTGTCCTCAGGGGCAATAGAGTATTCATATCATTCTGGGGATTTTGGTTGCCTTTTCAGATTATAACAAGTAATTACCTTAAATTCTGAAACTTCCTAAAATGCTCATCAGTGCACAAATCATTGAAATCTACAAATTCTGGAGATCTTTGTCTATCAGTAAGGGAAAGGCTCATTAGTTCAACTCTGAAGACATTAAAAGACAAAAAAAGATATAAATTACTTAAAAATGTGTGGCCCTGCATCTAGACTACTTGATTTTCAAATTGGACTTTCCGCCCACCCTAGTTACTATTTAACTAATAAGCAAACAATAGAATAACTTTTAATGTTAACTCTCAACTAACACTAAACTACATTACCACGGTACTTGGATCCAATTTGAAATGGAAAGGTTATTTATTCATCTTTCCACTTTTTAATGTGAACATATTGAAATTAAAGGAAACATTTTAATTGCAAAAAACAATAAATATTAACTTTTCCTAAAGTGCTCTAATAGTTTGCAAAGTCTAAAGTTTTTTTTTTAAAGAAAAGGAAGTTAGTGATTTAAGCGAGGGATGGGAAGGTGAATGTTAGAATAAAATTAAAACATCCTTATGTTACTAATTAAATCTTTTGAAAGGTTTTTGCACAACTGAAGGTCAAAAAGATACTCTCAGGATTAAGCACCTCTAAAAATGAGCAGTCTACTCTTGCTTTAGAAGAATGAGGCATCCACATGGTTCCTGTAATGTCTGATTTATCACAAATTAGCCCATGAAGTTAGAGAGTAAGCTCTTTGATGGCAAGCAAAAGATCTTGTCTTCTTTCTGTTTTCCACCAGCTACAATACAATGCTCTGCAAACAGTGACCTTTCAAACAGTGTGGAAAAAAAAGAAAAATGCTGCTTGCATCTTTTGTTAAAGTGTGAGTGTTTCTAAGTGTGAAAATTAGTATTAATTTTTAGAATGACACCATTTATTCCACATCAGTTAAGGACACTTTTCCACTAAAAGAATCTTTGTCTTCCCCATCTGGTCAGGGCACATATTATTAGGTGAAAAACGTTTCTGCTCTATGAAATAATTTCTAAAAATGTGTTGGGCAATTTTTATTTACCCAATTGTTAAAAAGGAATGTGTCAACAAGTTTGCATGTTAAAAGACAAGGTGACCCTCATATCACGGGTTCATGTAAGAGTCCCATCACTAACATGAAACTGTTTGTTTACACACTCCTGTTAGCTATGTTTTTAATATAGCCATCTTAATTTCATTCAGGGGCTAATTATCCAGGTCCCTTGTTTCTACTTTTTTCTCTCCTGTTGCCCAATTTATGATAAGCACCTTGTAAGCACCTTTCCCGGAGGGAGTTCAGGGGCAGAGAGAGATGAGATGAGATTCAAGTCAGACCATTCTGCCAACGGTTAGGTGATTGGGCAAAACTTTTGGTGGAGAAGGAAGTCTTAATAATAGATTAATAAAATGGTGTTAAAATAGATTAATAAAATTGTTTGCAGATTTCAATGACACATGCTATACTTATTCCTCCTACTACAAATCATTCAGAATTGACTATATTATTGTATTTCATTCTGTAAATCCTCAAGGCACTCTCATCAGAAGGAAAGGTGGGCATTACTATCTACAATGTACAGATCTAAAAAAAAAAAAATAGCAGTTTGAAGATAGTCAGGAAAATCCACTATTGCTAAATTGTTGTCAGAGTTCTCTATTCATTTTCAATACAGTGTCTCCAATGGTTCTCAAAATACTCATATATTTATAAGCACACATACATATAATTCATATATAATAGACATTTATATCAATACACATGTTAATTTAAAATTCCTTCTCTCCATGATTTAAGAATAGAGTGGAATTGCTTGGATTTTCACTTTTTTACATGAAAAATATCTAAAACATTTAGAAAAACAGCTATATATATAGCATCACAACTTCAGATGGGTTAAAAAAACTACATTTGTTGATAGTAAGTTCTGATATTTTTAGTGTGAATTTAGTTCACAATTTCAGTATTAAATTTCAAGGCCAATACAAATACAAATTTATCTCTCCTATAAGAGCAGTTCATCTGGCAACCCGTTTATTGTATTTGTTGAGTAGTGGATCCCTGCTTTTGTGACATTCAGCAAATCACAGATGGCTCTGCATGATTAAAAGCATAAAACAGTGAAACAATTCAGAAGGGAACTGGCCACTAGTTCAGTTTATTCTCGATTTCCTTCTATATTCTGAAGATTTCACCTACTGTATGTTTATAATATGAAACTTTAAATCCAGTCTTTTGGGGGGCTTAAATTTTCTTCATCAAGTGTCCAAATAAAGTTAGAATTCAGCCTACGCTGGGAGTATCTAAGAGACATAATTGAGCAACACATAAGTGTCGAAAAACTGGAATTTGACAAATTGGGAATCTTATTTTAAATAAGGAAAGTATTTTCTGGGCAACCTAAAAAAGTAAAATAGAAAGGGAGTATCAAGAGAATCAGCATCTTTCTAAAGCCAAAGAAATCTTTTCCCCACCTTTTGTACCAAAAACAGGCTGCCAATTTGTCCCCATCACTGTCGGCAAACAAAAGCAAGCCACTACTACAGCCAAACCATGTCAAACAGAAGACACAACTACTCCAGAGGGACGCCTTGAATCCACTGGGGTGTAAAGTCAGGGTTGGGGCCTTTTTGTCAGCTATTACCATAAAAGAATAAGAGGGAACAGTGACACTACTAAACAATGAAAAGGTCAAATGGCTTGCAGCCATTTCGTGACCCAGACAAGTCAAGGTCAAGGGATTCAGGTAGCAACTTAGCCTGAGCATAAGTTACGGCACAAATGAATTGTTTTAACACATCAGCTTTGGTCAATTAAACTGAACAAGACATGTTGCATCACGTAGCAGGGTTCCTGACACCAAGGCCAGAAGCTGCGACAGACCTCGTAAAACAAGACTTTTTAACATGGCATAGCAAATTTAAGGTAATCCATCCAGAAACTACAGATGTCAGAATAATAAAATACAAGTTGTCCTATGGAGGAACTACTTTCACACTCTTGATTCACGAGACTCCTTGGTTAATCTGTCTCCTCATCCCCACACTTAAGCTATCATAACTGACATAAAGGATAATCTTATGCATACAAAGTAGAGCTATGTTCTTTTTACCAGTTGCTATTTCTTAATGTCTGCTTTTAATACATTCTCATTAAAAATTTCACAATTTCCAGATAAAGGAATGCTTAGCACTACAAAAATTTCTTCTATGCATCTGTCCTATCCAGTTTATAAGTCAAATTTGTGTTGACTCCACCATTCTCCAAGTAGCAGGTTATTACCAGAATATCTCACATTTGTTGATTCCCAATAATCAATTTAAATCCACTTGATAGAGTAAGAATTAAATGGAATGCAAACATTGAAATTAAATGGAATTTTTAAAGCAGTTATTTGGTATTAAATAATCTTCCCTCATTCTATTTTTCATGTTTAAATCAATTTCCTCAATACTAAATGGTGCTTCATCAAAAACACACAATGTACTCTGAACTAACTTAAAATGGAGTTGTCACAACACTCAACATCCAGGCAATATTCAACCAATGCCCTCAACCAACACCATATACTTCCAAGTGTGCAATCATGATTCCCACTTCTTTAATTTGCTTGTGATTTGATGTGGCTTGTGATCGTCACACAGGGATCTGTATGTGTATTTTTCCTACACAAATATTCCCAAATTTTCAATTTCTATCTTAGTTTTACTGTTTCTGTAGATTGTGACTCTTATGCCTTCAATACAATTCCATGATTTTTCTACCATTGGTCAAATAATTAATCGCTTTTAATTCCAATTCATTTTGGGGGAAAGGCAAAAATCCCCAAACCATTAAAATACAATATAGGGAGATAGCCTGTTATTTTCAGGCTAATACTGCTAATCAATCACACAGGCTCCTTTCGACTACATTCACCTCTCTAATCCAAATCCAAGTGAGGTTGAACTAACTGCATCATATACAGTAATTAAGGTTCAAGAACACAAAGAGTATTTTAAAAAAAAATACCATCTTGCAACACAAAAGATCATTTGATTCTTTGGATAACTTCATGTGTTGAGATGCCTGGCATTGTAATTTACCAGAATTTATATAACTACTGGTCCTTGGGCTTTCTAAAGTTATTCCCCTGCTTGAGATTTCTAATGTTACTCCTCTGCCACAGGATGGGGAAAAAGGGGAAAGCTTTAATTACTTAAATGTTTTAATCATGCTGTCTATTACTTTATTCTGCTTTAGAATTCATTCTGAAAAATGAATCTAAAATCTAAACCATAAATCTAAAGGTTTAACTCTAGGAATTTCAAATTGTGATATATATTTTCAATTTATCTTTAGCATATCTTCATTGTTATTCCAAAAATTATATTGGAACTTTTAAGAAACTAGATTGAGACAAAGTCAAGAAACACCTTTAAAATGTTAAGACTCTGTCTTATTTCACGTTTCACTTTTAACAGAACTTCCTATCTTCCTATTTTTGTGTTCTTGTAACACAATTTTCCATATCCAGTATTTGATTTTATAGCCAATTGCTATGGAAATTACTGAAATTTCAGAAACTACATTATTCTTAATTTCTAATTCCAAGGGATTCCTATACATTTATTTCTTCCAGTGAGCTACTTTCCGACGACAGGTTCAAAAAGCCAATTCCAACTAAAGTAAATAGAAGTGGTCCAAGAGTGTGTGAAGGCAAAAGTTGTCATCTGATTTTAATGAAAATTACATCGTGCAACTTGCTGTTTAATGCTGAACCTAACAGAGAACTGAAAATGCATATGAAAAAACTTTTCTAAAATATAGATTTAATGATCATAAAAACATGAATCCTCAATGTATCCAACACGCAAATTTGAGGGACTTTACGAGAGAGAAAAAACACCGGTTTCCTCAAAACATGGTCCTCGAGAAATTTGGTCGGTCTAAGGTCTTAGCCTTGGTTTCAGGAATCACACTATATGATGCAATATGTCTTGTTTAGTTTAAATGACCAAAGCGGATGTATTCAAACAATTCATTTGTGTTGTAACTTGCGCCCAAGTAAAATAGATACCTGAAACCTTTGCCCTTGATTTGTCTAGGTCATGAAATTGCTCCAAATCATTTAATCATTGCCAAACAACTGTTTGGCACAATTCTTCTTTTTTTATTTTAATAGCTGAAAAAAATCTTGATCTGAAATATGAAGGAGAAAAAACTCCTACACACCTATTATTACACTGCATGTGAGTGTGTGTGAGGTGTATAAATGAAGACAAGCTGTCCTCCCAAATAAAACCCTAATAGGCGTGGGTTCCCTGAAAATTTGTAACTTTCCTATGTCTTTAAGAATGAAGTATAACGGCTTTATCAGTACATCCTACTTCTTCAGAACCAGTAGGAAACTATTACAAAAGCATACACTTCTACCAAATTGGACATTTTCCTTAACAATGCCCACTATTATTGCTCCTTCACGTTTCTACATTCCGGATAGAGAGCCCAGTGCATTACTGCATTATATTTGTAAATTTAAACACGCAGATTCTCAGTGTATATTTCAATTTCGGCAATGTATCTCATCATTTTGTTCCAGCACCGCAAAAAGCAGGTTTTTGCTTCTTTTCTTGCGTTAGCAAGTAGACCGTTTCATGTTTTCAAAACATTTAAAACCACAATTGACGTAACAGACGAGCCCTATCACTTTTCCCACTCTCCTTTAGAAGAGTGATGTCATATTATTAGCAGTTTTAGAGCTCGCTTTGCCATATCAATGCACAGATGCCAAGCTTTCCCGGCTAGCATCTGGGTGCTGAGAGTTTCACTCTAGAACTGTCTAGTGATTCTATTTTGTGTCTGGGACACCACTGCATGAAAAGGACTCACCCCTGGGCCCCTAGACATTGCTTCCTTCTTATCAGTGAGGAAATTGCTAAATATCTTATCTTTAATTATATGTTCCCCCATGAAGGTCCCATTAAATCCCTGAGCAAGACATGCCAACAGGAGCACAGCTTTATCTTGAAAATCAAAAGCTAGAGTGCAAACAAATGTATACTACGGTGCAATGAGTTCAGCTGAGGACAGTTGTTACGTGGAAACAGAGAACAATATTCATCTAACCCAATTTATTTTCCTGCTATACATACTCTGAATGCATTCATTTCAATAATTTCCAGTTCACAGATACAAACTATCATGGGCTAGCTGCCTCATTTGCACCAACTCTAAAGTGTATTTTTTTTCTTTTTTAAGGAATCCCAGTGAGAATTTCTCCAAAATAGCTTTTTATTAAAGGGTTTTAAAATATCCTAGAAACTAGTACTAGTTTCTGAAAATAATATTATATGTGACTCATATACCTAATAAAAACCTAAATTTGTCTTAAAAATTTCAAAGAGAAAAAATCCAAGAAAAAAATTATCTTATCACCCACTCACAAATGCTAATTTGACTATATCATTTAGGAGAACAACTCACCCAAAACAGAAGTCATACACTATATAATCTAGTAAAATGCACTAATTATGGAAAGAATTAACATTAAAAAATAAAGTTCACCATTCAATGATGTGGTCACAACTGTGTCATGAAGAAAACTTCAATTTAAAAATTAGATGCATTATCCTGAAAGACTTTTGTTGCTTATTCAAATTTGTAAAAAGATGATTACTAAAAGTGCAAAAAAACCTTACAAAAATCAATTAACCCTTAGTTTAAACTGTAGTCTGTTTCAAAGTGGCCTGCATAGGCAATGGTCATTAGCTCTTTAAATCTGTGCGCTTCCTACAGCGGTGTGAAAGATGAATTTTTGGTCATCTCTCACCTACTTAAAAGAAAGCCCACCGCCTGGCCGCTCTCCCTTCCTTTTCTTTTCCCCCCCTCCCCGTCAGACAGGACACAGTCTGGCAATTCAGGGACTCACGTAGGCCAGACTTCCTTCTGTGCAACCCTTTGGGTAGAACTGCTAATCCTTCTTATTAATTAATGAGATAATGGTGGTTAACCAGAAAGCAATATTAATGCTAACTATCTAGGAAACTTCAACAGGAGTGATTTAGCCTTTTAGTTGGTTTGCTCGATAATAGAATTATAAAGCTGGGAACTTAGTAACATTCTGATGTAGAACTGAGAAATCCAGAAATTACTAATTTACATCGAGCCAAAATGTCATAGATTTAAGACTGTAGACATTTACATTATGGAAATAATTCCATATGTATATTTTGCTTATATGTATATATAAAATGCTTATTGTATTATAAAAACTACAAGTCTGAAAATAGAGGGAGGTGTCTAGCATAATCAATACACTCTACTGTGATAAAAATAATAAAGGTTTACTAATGAATACTGCATGTCCTATCACTTTAGTCTATTAATACACCACAACATTTCTCAAGGTACCCTGCTCTTCTACAGTAGTAATTCAAGGTCTGCTTTTTATTTCTAGGAAAACAAGAAGAAAGATAATATGGGAAAGAAATACTCAGTAGGCGAAAATTAGTGAAAAATTCTACTGCACTTTAACAAATGAGACAAGTTTTACTACAGTTTTTTTAAATTTGTTGCAGTGTAAAATAAATCTATAAAAGGAAGGGATGTGTTTTATTTAAGGTTTTCTGCAGCAAACAAGTACAGCAGTTTTCATTCAGTGATTGTCAAAAACTTTCCAATGTGCCCACTGCAATGCGGATGCCAACCAACGAATCAAAGGCATTCAGCAACTAGACAAAGAGGGTCTGATGCCAACCTCGGTGCCACTGGCAACCATTATTGGCATCAAGCACATTGTCTGCCTTTTTTTTTCCCCTCTTCTGGCACTTGACAAACAAAATGGCGGTTCTTGTAGAAACGGAACACAGCATAAGCCCAGCACTCAGAATCAACTTATATTTACAGTTCCTCCCAGATGATAAATGCTATTAGTGAGAAAAATACTGTTTTATCAACAGCTGTATTCAACATAACTCTTTACTAATGTAATGAAAAACTGCAACTGAATAAATTGCAATATATGAAGATAGAGGCAAGTGGAAGAATCCCAAAGAGATTTAGTTAAAATAAAATACTGCCTTGTGATCTTTTGATGTTAAAGTACTTAATGACCTGGGTGTTCAAAAACAATAAAACTTCACAATTTCTTTCTCCAAACCGTGCTCCTGACAGCTGCAGGACCACAGTTTATATGTTAAATCATTTCTAACTTTTCTGTATACTGGAAAAGAAGATGCTCTTAGCATGAAATGCAAAGCGCAGAGCTGAACCAAATGAGAAAAGGAAATCCATAAGGAGTTGGTCAACAATGAAGCTTTATTAGAAGCTGGTCTTTATTTCTTCCTCCTGAAGAGCTGCAATATGTGATCATCTATAAATAACCAAAAGGACTATTGACATTTCTAGATCTGGAAATTGTCAATATATTGTAATATTACTCCACACTGCAATGCGGATGCCAACTAACAAATCACAAGCATCCTAAGCTAAACAAAGAAGGTCTGATGCCAATCCTGGTGCCACTGGCAACCATCATTGGCACTCTATTCTTCCTCATGTTTTCTTCCAATCATTTAAAGTTGAAGAAAAAAATAATAACCTTCCTCTTCAATCCCAAACATTAGATTTTTCATTTCTGAATTTTCTTTCATGTTTTTATTTGTGTTTCCCCATTTAATTGTTAAATAGTCTTTTCTGTATTTACACAATTAAAAGTCTTTATGTGAAAGATGCATTATTTTGACTGGGTATAGCTTTATCTTTTAAAACCTGGCTTTCTTAATCAGTTGCACTGCAAAATGATCTAATCACCCAATTCTTTATGAAGAAGAAGATACAGACTTTTGAAAAAAGAAAAACCCCAAAAGTATTATGATCGGACTTTTTGAAAGAACCAATAGAGGAGCAATGCACTGGAAGAGTAGTAAGAGAGACAAACTATGCAGAGTGTAAAATAATGAAAATATTCTCAAAAGGGAGGCTTTAAAAAAAAAGAGAATCAATTTATTCTTCTCAAGCACGTTTAACTAAAAATGGCTTATTTAATGTAGACAGTATCCGTGTATTTTCCATACAGTCAGTCTATCTCGCAAGTTCTAAAGCTGAATTCTTACTGTCAGCTCAACCAATCAATGGAGCTGGCAGCCGCCCCTCCTCTCCCGCCACCCCCCCCACCCCGACACACACACACACAGTCACACATGTGCACACACACATTCTTCAAAGAACAGCCTTTGATTAACTTAAAAAGTGAGTGGCATTTAAGAGTGTGTATGTCCCTCTGTGTGGATAAACCGTTTGACCTAATTTTCAAAACGTTCAACTTAACTCTCAGGGACATACCTACACCCAGTCTAACAAATGAGAAGGCAATATTATAAGCACCTTGATACTGTGCATTTGGAGGTTAGATGGCAATTTGAATATGATTTATATTTAAGATCTTTCATTTTTGAATCTAGGGCCAATATGGACCAATTTTGGACTTTATTTTTCCTAAATTCACTCTTTGCAGACTTTGAGACATTTAAAGTACCTAAATTTGGCAGATGCAATTCACTGCTGAAAAATATTGAATACATACCAGCAGTGAGAGAATCCTATAAGAAACTTTTCTGAATTCAGAAAATTGTATCATTTTCAAAAAAAAATTGTGCCCATCACAGTTCTGAAGCAAGGTGATGAATTAAAAGTGCAAACATACTAACAAATGCAGAGATTCCAGAGCTTAAAAGATAACACAGATACTTTCTGTTACTAATAAAACATATTTATATACCATATACCAGCTAAACATCAAAGTTTGAAAATAAGCAAAAGACAGCCTGCCATATGGCTTTCTATAGGCCATTTTTGCTTACCACTAGGGCAAGTTATGAAATGGCCCACCGTCTGTGGCAAATTTAACTTTAATCCACTTTGAATAAGTTGTTAAAAGAATAAATAATTTATTACTGTGGAGCAATCACTAATGTGAAACTTCTAAATTCTAAAACAATTCCTAGAAGCCAGGGAGGACTATTACTATTAAGAGGAAATCACTCATGAGGAGAATTGAGTCAAATACACTTTTCATGAACTGAAAAAAAAAAAACCCAACTCTGGATAACTAGATAACTTAGCTATGAACACCTGCTTATGTATGAGTCACAGTATCAGTGCATCAAAATCACTTTCTAATTTTTTTTTAGTTGGGATTATATCTTTTATCTTAATACCTTTCCAAAAGTATCCAAAAAGAGATCAGTGTAATTTATATTTTATTTTTGTGTGACCGAATTTCAAAATATTACCATGAATTTGCACTGTAAAAGTACACCTTTCAAAGTTAGGCTGATCTGGACATTCAGTTTAGTGGCAAAATTTAATAGCATAAATTATATAAAACAAATCGAGTCAAAACTGAGTGTTGACTGTAATACTGAGTATTCTATCAACACAGATAGCCAATATATCTTTGAATACCAGGCCCTTTAAACAACAGAGAGCAACTTTTTAATTTCGTTTTGTGGAGTTCTGAGGGACATGATCTGAAAAAATGTACTAAAGGTAGGAGGGTAATAGAAAAACTAAGAACCCATATTTCCAAATGCATATAAAAATGCACATATTTGTAGATAGATATTATTGAAGTTGGAAGAATGAATGCTATGATAAATTTCTTTGATAAACTAAAATGGCATACATATAGTTATTGTTTTTCCAATATGCACTATTTTTTCATGAAGTGACTCTTTCAAAGAAAACATACCTCTTTCCTAGGGTTTCTGAAGCACTTCTATTCATGTGTGCTATATCTATATTTGTATAGCTTGTACATGGCAGTGTTCCTCTGCGGGGATACCCGCATTTTAATCTGCAGTCATATACAGAAAAATGTTGTGTTTGAGTTGGTGTATATATATATATAGTTCATATAAGTAATGTACCTCTCTCTTTCTCACACACGCACATACACACACACACAACTACATATACCTCAGAGAATTGTTTTAAAATTGTGCTTTAAATAGACCCTTTAGAAACAGAAACAACAATCTGCTCCTACCTTGCTCCTGCACGTAGTATGCCAAAAACAAATCAAGCTCCTTAACTGATACTGTTATATGATGTGGCTGGACACAAAGTGCTGGATTTGTGCAATGTGGGGATTTCATGAGCCGTTCTCCATCCGTACTTTCCAAGGGGATGCCTTTGAAGAGGATCACCATGACTAGATCCAGACGCCAGACTTTGTCAGCCTGTCGCAGGCAGTCGATTCTCCTAATCTTACCCTTCTGGTCGGGATTGGATAATACACAGCATGGGTGCTTCTTCCCAGTCACGGTGAGCACAAAATCCTCCCGGTACTCTTGGCGGATATCTTTGCGCAGCTTGGCGAGGAGCCTGGATGCCCACTTCTGTTTGATTTCAGGCTTTTCACTAAGTAGCTCATCCTTGACTGCTCTTTCCTCATCCTTTGACATTCGCTTCTCATGTTTTTTAAAGTACTTGCGTTTTCGAGCCTGCAGGTTGAACCAAGTGTAGGCGATTGCACGGACATGTGGAAGAAGTGCCTCGATGAATGGGTGAAATTCATCCTGTGGAAGAAGTGGGGGAGGGAAGAAGGAGAAAGCGCAAAGTCAGTTTCTTTCAAAAACTCAGAAAAATAAGGTACAATTCTCCCAAATACAAAATACAGAATCAAGTTAACTTCATTTGTGAAAGTCTGCACGGTTTCCTTTTATTATGTACAATTACTACACCAGCAGAACAAGAGAAGAAAGGATTCTGGGCTGCCTGTTTTGTCCATGTTAGCGTTCAGGGACTTTTTTTTTTCTTCAAATGAGGGTCTTAGAGCCCGTATATCCACTTCTTACTCTACCCACTATCATGGCATACAGACTTCATCTCTCATTACCATAGACATGATCAAGGTATTTCACATCTAACGTTTAAATTTTGGATGTATCAACTAATACTAGGTAGTACCATTTAACAAAGCACAGTAAGATTTTTTAAAATTCTGAGCAGAGCTGTTCAGAAGGCAGGAGCGATGCCACAGTTCATTTCTCTTCTCTGTGGCACAGAAACACAAAGCATATACATGCTCAGTGTAATGCCCCACAGTCCCCTCTTTTGGAGCATGCTCTCAGCAAGAGACCGCTGGTGGCACAAAGAGCATGCGCCATTAAACTTGATCCATTTTCTTATCAAACGTCCAACATTCCTATGCTGAACGGCACCATTCCAGTAGTGGTAACTAGAGAAACCAGTATACAGTAAGGGAAAGGGGGGAAAAAAAAGTCACGTGTAGGGGTGTAAAGCTCTGAACAGGTATCCATACTCGGACCTCTACGTTGCAGTTCTTGAACTTTCCAACTTCATAAAATAATAAGTTTATAAAGTTGAGAACAGAAATTACATGAATGTTCTTCCGGCACCTTCACTAATGGGATCTGAAGCCCCACGGTGTCGGTTAATTTGTTAACTGATCACATGAGTGTAGCAATTATTCTAAACCCCTTAAAATTCAATCTGAGGTGGACAATGAAAAATGGCAACTTGGCACAAACTTTACATTCTTGGTGTTTCTACACGCTGTACCAGGGTGACATTAGACGTAGAGCACAGGCCAGATACTGCTTTTGTGAAAAATGTTCAATTCACTTTCCATAGTTAAATGTGCATCTACACACACACACACATATGTTGGGAGGGTATTTCTTAGAATGGCTTACTTAGAAGTTCATAAATTCTTTCTGCCTTCGCTGACTGCTTTAGATAAAGTTCATTTCCCTGATTCCCCCCCCCCAAAGGAATATTTTATGCTACTCCCAAATGTTGTCCATTTTTGTCATTACTGGATGGACACTTGTTCGCGTGTCTATACCTATAACTCTCCAGAAAAAAAACTCTTCAAATTCTGTGAACTCACATTATATAAATAAAATAATCCAAGATTTACAACAAAAGAGGAAATATCTCTTACCACTGCTTTATTTTTAAGAGTTTAAGCTATTAGTCACGTTGATTGTACTCTGTCACCAAAACCACAAAAGAACTTTCTCTAAGTGATCATATCCCAAGTTACAGTTTATAAATTAATGTTAGTTGCCCTGACAAATGTGGAATGAATTATGTGTAATCAGCAGACTGATTAATTCCATTAGGTAAAAAACTACAACTAATGATCTCATAACAGAGGAAATGTTCTTTACAATTCTATTCATCTTATCAATCGGTCTTTAAATAATATGTTATTATTAGAATGTTTAATTACTATGAAATGCTTAAACGCTAGTAACCAATATGCAAAGAACATATAATACTTTAATGTAAACTCCCCAAGCACATATACACAAGATCAATACTGTAGCCGTGCAAAGCATTTCACATCGTGCCTTAAAAATACTTTCAGCAGAAAAACAAACTGAATTCATATTGTATAACAATATAGGATGCAGATGATTACATTACAGCATGAAGCATAACAAAGTGCCACAGAGGAAATCATTAAACTGATCAGGAGTTTCCAGCAGAGATTTGAACAATTCGGTTACTATGCTTGCACATAAAACTAGGCCATGGAAAGAGTTAAACCACAATCTGTTCTTTGTGTGGGAAGGCAGCCCAGCTCTGAGTAACCACAGCCCATGATAAGACCTCCCTATCTCCATACTCTTTTGGATGCCATGCTTTTTGCTTTCTCTGTAACTATAGAAAGTTTATTTTTTCGCTCTAAAATAAATGCCAAATGAAACACTTCTAGAAAAAATTAGGACTTCCAACGTGTGTCAGAATTGAAGTTCCCCACAACCTGTGCAGTATCTTATTCATTTTCGCTTTGGATTTAGGAACAGCTTGCTTTAAATTTAGAAAATCTTTAGAGGTTGATTTAAAAAAAAAAAACAACACACACCCAACTTTGTCCCTAGAACAATGATGTTGCTAACCTCAAACTGCATCACTGTTTTAACAGGTATTAAACAATGCAGACACGCTAATGGCTAAACACAACATTTCATATTTCACTTTCTTTTAAAGACATGAGGTGCAGAACTGATTAAATTTATCTAGCTGTAAATATGTGAGCATTAAGATTCTTGAAAATCAGTAATTTTTTTTAGGTTTCAAATTTGAGGATTTTCCAATTCCCACTCACTGCATGTCTTTTGGAAAATGCAAAAAATTCACTTCTTAATTTGCTGATGCTTTTATTATCCTGTCTAAATATTATATGGTTGTAATGCTTACTCACTGATGAAAAATTCTGAGCAAAGAAAGTCATTTACCTCCAAAATGGTGTTATCGAAAATCTGCAAGACTTTCATTGTCTACCTTCCTTTCAAATGAAACACTAATAAGTACATAAAAATAATTCTGAATGAAGACTGCTATTGATCATATTAAACACCATCTACAAAATGAGGCTGATTTTACATTTTCGGGGACAGCTTTTTTAAATGGTTTTATATGACACCAATGGAGATCATAGTTGTTTCCACACACATACAAACACACACAGGCGCGCGGGGGCAAAGGAACAAGATTTATGAAAATAAAGGTTTTCAAATGGCACAATGGTAGAATATGTAATAATGTTTTAGACAAAAATGGAAGTTGGACGTATATATGCATAGCCATTGGGAAATACAGCTTCCAAACCGAAACTATTCTACAGTACAGGTAGATAGCTTAATCTTCTTAGAAAATTTTTATAAAAATGCATTTGCTTTTTCCCTGTTTGTCTTCTTCCAAAATTTGGTCAAAATATACTCTATGAATAAAATAAAGATGACTCAAAACTGGCAGCTAAGAATGTAAAACCATGCATTCTTGATCTCACTACTCTGTACTAATTTTATCTGCACATTGAGACTATGGTTTCTAGAAAGGTAAAAGAAAACTATTTTTTTTAGGCTTCTAGAACCATTACAGTATTTAAAAAATGAACACTGAAACCGATTCAAAAGAACCTCAAAACGCATAAAGGATAGCAATCAGATCCTACTAAGTCGGGTAAAAGAGTGATTATATTCATCATGACCCAAATAAGCAAATGTAAAACTGTATGTGACCTAAGTCTTTTTCCTTGCAAGTATCAGGAACTGATTCGGTAGCATTCCAACAGCTGAATATCAACTTAAGCAACACGTTTATAGAATTCTGACTACATTCTAAAACCTGCATACCTTATGCTTCAGAAGGAGTTGCTACTTTGCAAAGTTTTAATCAAGCAGGTGTGCTACTGATTCATTCCTGCAAATCTTAAAAAAGGTTTCTAGTATTGGCGTTCAGTACTTTCAGCATATAAAGAGAAATCAAGATAGTCACTGACTAATTACCTTTTCTAAAATTGATTTTTGAGACAGAATCTTTAACTTGAGCCACAATTCATCAAAAAAAACTTCAATCTTAAATCTAAAGCTCAAATTAGTACCGTGTGATGTTACATAAAATCTTCTTTAGAAAGCTTTAAGTCCAGAAACAATGTTTAGATTATTAAAACAGGTGAAAGTAGGAATCTCTTTGTCAATCTATTATACTTGTATTCTTGGTGCAGAGAGGATTTGCGGGTACCCATTATACACGCTGCAGTAGGACCATAAAGGGAGTGGGGTCTGTATGTATATAGCATATATTTTTGTGGGGGCATATATAAGTGTTTTACATATATACATATCCATACACAGACATATATGTATATGCACACACTCTCATATGGATACGTATGTGCGGGCGTGTGTGCATGTGTGTTGGAGGGGCAGTTTGTATGTACTCCGGGATAGCCGTTATGTTGAGCTATTGCTAAATATGTGTTTCACCATAAAGCTATTGGCATTTAGGGAAAGATCTGGAGGAAATGAAGTCTATCTCCTGGTGAAGATTGTGAAAAACGGGTGTTAGGAATATGTGATATAGAGAAAGAAATAATTGCCCAGTACTTTACAGGTAGGAGCAAGTATGCACCACTTTGCAAGTGAAATGGGGCTTTATTTTGTATATTTTACTTGCTCATAAATCCTACCATGTCAAAAAGATTTAAAAGTATCATAAAAGTGGATTATAACAAAATCAGTTCCATATCTTAGGACATACAGGTGTCTATTAGCAGCTACAATGTTATTTATCGTGGCTAGGAATTTTCATTCACTTTCCAATATTCAAATAGCTCAGTTAATCTCTTTTCCACTGTTTCGCTAAAATTAAAGTTCACTATTACTTGTAGAAAATATCCATATCTAAGTCAATCATGCTCAAATGCCAAACAAAATATAAACAATAAAAAATGTGTCAGCCAAAAAGCTACAGGACTGTATCCAATCACTGAATAAGCCTTATCATTGTTTTCATCTTCATTCACAATTTATGAATGCCTCAGTCCTTTTGAATTACAATGGTTTCTAATTGTCAAACAATTGAAATCTTTTATCATTTGTCTATTACATAAATGTATCATAATAATATTGGATTTTTTAATTTAAAAGCATCCCAAAACTTGCTCACACTTCCTTTGCCTATTTGTCTTCAAAGTCAATGTGGTGGCAAGTGGTTATCAGTCATCAGTTTACCGCACATCCTCCTAAAACAGGCTTGAACTGAAGTACAGAAAACTGTCCTACAGCTTTAGAGTTTTAATATACTGCTTCTATAGGACCAAGATATTTACTTCTCAATAGGGCAATAACAAATTCCCTGCAGCCTCCCAAATAGCTTCTGTCCTGCCACTTTCCATAAGACTCTGTGGCTTAAAATCATGGTTGGGGGGGGGGGGGGGTGATGTAAATCCATAACATTCTTTTTAGTCTCTTTTCAGAAATCTAATTTTTGGATGGGGACTGGGAGGGAGGGCAGCCAAATAAGGGCTAAAATGATTTTAAAAGAAGCGACACATTACCTTATCCCCACATGTTATGCCCAGATAATCCAAAAATGTACAGCTCTCCATGAAATCCACAAAATTTTACTTTCTTAATAGCTATAAAAGTCCAATAAATCAAATAATATTTGCAATAGGTGTCTAATCACAAAGAGTTCATTTTTCCATTAAAAAGTGTAGATTGGATCATGAATCTCAATCAACAAAATAAAGAGAGAAAATGCTCCGGTACCTAGCTTACAAGTCAGTTTGGTTATCCTTCTGCACATCATTTTTTAACAGGTTAAATAATAATTAAACATGTATTTACATTAGTAATGTTCATTTAAATAAAAAAAACAACTACCATCTCCTCTCACTCCCCTACACTGCTAGAGACTAAGTTAAGAGAAAGGAACAGGGGAGTTCAAAGAAAGCAGTGCAGGTCCAATACAAATATGTTTCAAAAACTTCTCTTTGTAGAGGAATTTTATCCTTCCCCCATGCCTCTCCCTTTCGCACCCCTCTATTTGACACCTTAGCAGATTTTCAGGAGCGCTTTTACGAACTTGCACACACTTTCAATGAACAAGTGCACATTTCCCACACTTCAAGATCGGTGAGTCCCTTCCTAAAAAAAGATCCGCACGATTTACAACCCAACCACCATCCGGGAGTAGAGGCATTCTGACCGGTGATAAACTGGCCTTCTTGCCCGCCTTCCCCTTCTTACCCCCTCGTCCCCCAAACCGAAAAGGACTCTAAACTAGGCGCTTCTTTAATTTCCTTTCCTCCCCCATTAAAGCCAATTGACTGATAAAAGAAAATACCACCACGACTCCCAGAGAGAGAGAGAAATCCCACTTAGATACCTACCTGAGTGAGACAGATGGGAGAGTACATCATGACTTCGCCTTAAAACGCGCTTCCTGGAGATCCCAAAGAAAAGCCTCAGAAGGAAAAATTTCATCTATTCATTTTACAGTCATCTGAGACACGAGATGAGATCAATCAGGACGGGGCTCTGCCCTGGATCACCACAACTTAACAACAAACCCAGTCCTCCTTAAATAGCCAAAGATTCAAGTTCACTCCGTGTGCTAGATTTCCCGGGGTGAAATCCAATCTACACTTTTAACCCTCTTGCTGTCGCGGCGCAGTAGCCGTGGTGGTGGTTGCTGCTGCTGCGGAGGCGGCGGCTGCTGCTCCTTCTGCTGCTCTTGGTTGTTTTTCAGCTGGGGTTTGGGGGTTTGTTTTTGTTTTGCTGTTGTTGGGGGAGGGGGTGGAGTGGGAAGGGGTTGTTTGATTTGGGAAGGGGGGGAGGGGGGGATTGCTTTTTAAAAGGGAAAAAAAACTGTCACAAGGCTGATAAAGTTCAAGGTTACAGTCCGGAGCAATGCAGGAAGATCCTGGAGTGATCAGAGGCGAAACTTTGCAAGAAGACTGTGTGTGTTGCGCGCGTGTGCGCGTGTGTGTGTCTGTGCGCGCGTGCGTGTGCGATGGCGCGCGCTAAAGAGAGGGAAAGAAGGAGATTGTGTGAGTGTCTGCTTGTTCCCCAAGGGCGGAAAATGTTTCGCCCCGCGCGGTCTCTCGTCTGCTTCTCGCGGCGGCTGCCGCCACCTCGAGCCTCTGCCTTACTCTCTCCCGCTCCGACACTTTCTCCTCTCCCGGTGTCTTATGTGGGCAACCTTAAGGGGCCGTTTTCTAAACGCCCACTATAAGAAAAAAAATCTCCTGAATATCCAAAGAAAAAAAAATCTCTCCCGCTTTCTAAATCCTCTATCTGTTCTGAGGGTTTTTTCCCCCCTTTCGATGCAAACTTGGAAATTGAAAAATTCACCGGTTACACCCTCCGGACCCCACTGCAGCTCTCTCCAAATCAGACTTAAGGATTGTTTTATTATTTAATTACACAATCATCGCTTCACTCCTCCTCCTGCAAACGCACATTCCATTTCCACCAGCCTCCCCCCGCCCCTCACTGTCCTCCGCCTCCCACCTTCTCCTCTCTGCCTTTCTTCTTCCTTATTTATTTGTTAATCACCTAATAGTCGAGCAGGAGAAACATGGTTTTCAAAAACAAATCTCTCAGCCCCATCGAGGCCCCTGTTCCCTCTCCTATCTCCCCGCCGTTCTCCCGCCGCCCTTTCCTTAGAGAAGGGGGTACTTGGGTCGCCCGGAGCTGATTATTTGTGCGGCGGAAAGATCAGAGTGGTGGAGACGAAGCGTCTCCGCTCTCTGCCCCGGGAAACGGCGAATGGAAAATTCCCTCACACGCAAGGACACGGGGGACCGCGGCCGTCGGCAGCCCCGGCTCGGTCAGCCCAGCCCGCGAACGGCGCGGTCCAGCGGACTTGTGTTAGAAGTGGACGAGAGTGGAGGCAGCGACCGGGGATTGTGGTGCAAACTAGAAATGGGGGGAGGGGGGCTTTGAGAAAGCCACCGCGCAAAGGGGAACACTTCGCAGGTCTCTCCCAGCTGCAGGTTAGCCGAGGAGCCGCTGCCGGCAGCGGCGCTCAGTGGCTTGCCGCCCTCCCCCGGGGTGCCCCTTGCACGTGGCCCTCCTCCCTCTTTTCAGGCGGACGGTGCCAGGAGCCTCCGCCCCTTCCTTTTCCCCTCCCTCGCTTCCACCAACACACGGGCTTGCACTGAATCCCCACCCCACCGGCCACTCGGAGGCGGGGGGACGGGACGGAGGTACATCGAAGAGACGAATGAATCCCCACCCCCCCACTGGGGCGCAAGTAGAGCTATGCCTGCTTGACTTCCTTGCCGTAACCCGCGCCCCAACGAGTAGCAGGAGTCTGAATGAGCGAGCAAGCGAGAGCGCGCAGCGACCCCGGTAGCTGCGTTCTTTCCCAGGGTCTGTTTCCAATCTTAGAGAATGGGCTATTTTTTCTAGCCCAGTCTGAGCGACGCGTTTCTGACTAGTGAAGGAACTTACTCCAGTGCTCTAAAGAAGAGCCTCTCTCAGCATCCTCCTCCCCTGCCCGCCCCCCCATCCCGTCTCACCTCCGAACATTTTTCAGTGATGGGGGCGGGGGGCGAAAGAGGGAGCGGAGAGAGCGGTGCAGACAATAGTGGAAAGCGACTGCCTCGATCCCCTGAACGGTACCTTACCGGGGACAGGGAATGGGGTCTGGAAGGCGCCCTCGTCCTGCCTTCTCCCTTTGCGGTGGGGAGCGTTCTTGGGCAGGGATTGAGGCCGTCTTGTGAAACTTTATTCTTTCCTCTTTTAAATACTTTGAAATGATCTCTCCTTCTCCCTCTTTTCTCCCCCTTCCCACCTTCCTGGAGGAACCGTGAGTTTTTTCCCCCCTTTTCCAAGTGGGAGTTATTCAAATCAAACATTTCGCAACGACACATCAAAAAAGTAGGCAGGTTCAAGTCAACCATGAAATGGTCACTTTTTAACCCCGTCCTGTCCTCATTAGGGAAATGCTCAAACACAGCCCGTTTTCAAAGAGGGCCCTTAATGAGGGGATCTTGCCAAGTCTACCAGCTGCAATCCCCATAAATTTACGAGCCGGGGCGGGGGAAGGGGGGAGAGAGTCTCGTAAGGCAGGTATGAGGATCGGGCGAGAACTCAAGCGAGTTAACCCTTCTAAAAAAACCTGAGCCATACTGCTGGGTGTTTGCTGTACTTTCACTCTTTGCCAAATTATATTCTAAGTGTTTAAACAGCGACTGATTTTCTTTGTTTTAAGGATAATAAAACGTGACGACTAAGTTGTCAGCCTTCTGATGCAAGGAGAGTTAACCGAAGTAAACACCCATTTTTCTTCTCTAATAAAAAGGCATCCCACCCCTCCCCCCCCCCCCACACACACGCGCGCGCGCGCACACTATTTTTGCTTTACTACCTACGGTCTCCCTTCGCAAAATTTTCCCTATTCCTTCTCTCATCCACAGCCTCTAGACACTGCAAAAAGCTTCCTAACGTTCGCTTTAACTACCGGAGTTTCCCTTTGAATTAATGTTCAATTTAACTGGAGTTAATTTACCATAAAAGACATTCCCCTTGGCACAAATGCACTAAAATCCTTGAACACACCTCTTCGTGCGCTTGGGACTCGTACACGAATCCTTACTGCCGCCGGTCTCTTGTCAAATTGCTTAGAAACTACCTCGCCCATCCTCTCTCCCGTCCGTTTCTTTATTCCCCATCCCCTATCTGTTCTGTCCTCTTTTCTCCCTCTGGCTTGCAGCCTCAAATCTTTGATCTGGTTCTTCTCTTTGGAGCGACGGGCCTCTTCCTAAAAGCTCGCCAGGTTTCTCCACTAAGCTTTGCTCCCTGCCGTCCAAAGCGCGGGGGGTTGGGGGTGGGGGGAGAGTTCTCCTTTATTCCCAAAGATCTCATCCAAAAGTGTTTTTTTTTTTTAAAAAAAAAGGCTGCAGCTACTCGGAACACCCTGCCGGAGTAAGAAACTGCACCACTAGTAAATAGCAGCAGCAGCAGCCGCCGCCGCAGCAGCAGCAGCATCTGCAGGGCCAGCGGCGGCGGTGGAGACAGTAGAGCTGGTGCCGGGCCGCAGGTAAGGATCGTGAGAGATCTGGTAGGCCTCTATCGCCCAGAATCGGACACCATTTGGGCCAGATCAGCCCACCTTTCACAACATAACCCTCTTAAAGTGTGTAGATCTTCCATTGGATCAAAACGGTGAGTTTTCCCTTCTGTGGTTCTTGGTTTTTCCCTAAAGTGGGTTTCTAAACCAGGAAGAAGGCAGGCGGGAGTTAATGAGCACGATCGGGTCGCCGGTGAGGTGGTTATAGTGGTAAAGCGGCAGCAGTTCCCTCTCGTTTGCCTCCCGCTCCTCTTCCTGCCCTTAGACGCCCCGCACATGCATGGACCCAGCCCTTCGGCTCACTCACACCCCACCAGTAAAACCACTGCTTCTTGCTTAACCAGTGCCAGGCTCCCTCTAGGTGTTTCCAGGAATAGCAAACGTTATCCAGGAATAACCAGAAAACCTCCTTGGGAAAGGGGGGCTGGAGGGATGGGTTCCGGTACACCGCTTGATTTCTCTCAGCGACGGAGCCTCCATCCATGCTCCAGTATAGAAATCCAGCAATCTTTCCTCAAGATGAGGGGGTGGGGGGAGGCGGCACGTAGTTGTTTTCCTCCTAACACCGTAAAAATAACTATTTTCAACTCAGCATTGCGACTACTCCGAGGTTTTCAAAAACTCTCTAGCACCCCCCCATCCCCCGAATGGGTTAAAGTACAGTACCCCATGCTGGGCAGACACACTTTCAAACTGGTCGAAAACTGGTCGAAGGACCAAGAGTGGCAGTTATGGCAACGCCTGCATGCGCTAACATCTTCTGTCAACTCAGCAACCTTCGAGAGTCTTGAAAGCACTTACTGTGCTAAAAAAATTCCCTCCTTCCAACCCACAGTTATCATATATGTGTACAGACATACATCTTTTCTAACCCTTGCATCAAGTTTTATTACTTTTAAATCAGAATGTAGGTACCCTCGGGTATCGGACAGAAATGAGCTCTAACAGGACCCGGGCCTTATTCTGGTCTTCAGTAGAGAAGAGCGACCGCCTCCAGGCAGACAAAGCTCAAGCGTCTCTAAATACTGATTAACCGCCCCCTGCCCTTATTCTACCAAGCCCACCTCCGTTCCTCTGAAGAAACTGATGTCGTGAGATTGAAGATTTTGGATTTCGTCAGTTTTAATCATTATCTCGTCCGTCCCGTGTCTCCCCCCCCCCCCCCCCCCGCCCACCCAGCCTTCCCTTGAACTTTCCTCACATCGCCAACGTTAATATTGTTTAAATAAATACAAATAAGACACGCGTCCTCCTGACCCTATGAAACAGTCTGTAAAATTGCTCTCCGGGAACTTTGGGAAAGCCAGGGAAGCCCCCCTCTCCCCACACTCCATGTCATGCCCGGAACGAGGACGACGGGTGTCCGCTTGGGAGACTTGAGGTTCCTCTTGAGTGAACCACATACCACAAACCGCGCACATGTGCACAGCCGCAAAATCACAATGTCATATCTACACAGAGAGAGAGAGTGTGTGTGTGTGTGTGTGTGTGTGTGTGAAAACACAGCCGAGGTTGCTTTTACTTTAACTGCATCCACCGCTCCCCAGGACTTAAGAAGCTGCTACATTTCTAGCAAATTCAGTACTCAACTTTTTCCCCCTCTCGAAGAATTCGTATTACTGTCTTTTCTCCGCTACCCCTCCCCCTGCCTCTTATACACACTGTTCACACCCAACACTCAGAGCACCACCAGCAAGGTGAATAAAAATAATAAATATTACTGCAACCCCTTTCAGCGAACTTTTTTCCCCCCGATTAGAAGTTGTTTTGTCTCCTCAAGTCGGAGCTGTCTGAGGATTAAAAAAAAGCTTATTGTACTTTGTTAATAAGAATACTCGCTTTACACTGAAATTCCAACACTCAAGTATTGTAATTGATCCATATACACATATATATTCTCACACACGTACCCAAGTTGAAACGCTAAACACAGTGAAACGCCATCGATTTCAAACGTGCTCTGAGTTTAGTTGGCTTCCTGGGGACAATTTAGAAATCAATATTCTGAAAATATGTGTTCGCTTGATTGCAGTGTTCACCCTGCCACGTTTTACCTCTGGCTCAATTCAGACCTTACAGTAGTTTTATTCCAGTTCGAAACAAATACATTCTCTTGTCTCTCGGTGCTGAAATAAACAAACTCCAAAGTTCTGCATCTTTACAGCTACTATAGAGTAATTTCGAGAGAATTGGGGAATCTGTCCTATGACAACCTGATGACAATTTTAAAAGGTCAAATTATATCTCCATTTTGTTTTCAAAGTCAAATTGATTTTATTGTTCTTGATGTGTTCTATCATAATATTTGTATATCTTGAAATAAATTGGACGTTTGGTCATTTCTTCTTGAAAAGTTCTAATGCAGGGCATTAATATCATGAAAAATAATTCAAGGTAATTTTCTCCATTTCCTCCTAAATTCTGATTTAAACTATCCATTTTACTGTGTCACTGGGCTTAAAAAGACAACATTAGCAGTAGATTTTGGAATATTAACTACGAGAGCTTGGTTCCCTAAAATCCTGAGGAGCTACTCCTGAGTAACCGTTACATACATTTTATACATTCTTCTTTGCACAATGCAAAATATTTCTCTAAAATATAGGGTTTTCATTTTACTTAGAGGCACGGGCCTCAACTAAATATCAGGGTAACATAATCAAGGTTTTCTACGAACTTATAAACTACCAAAAGAAAACTCAGTTGTTTATGACATCACATCTCACCCTATAGCCATACCAATGCCTCATACTGACACTTCGGTCTATTCATATGAATCTAATTAAAATAATTCTGTAAAACCACAAATAAATTTAATTTGAAAGTTAAAGCATGACACTTCAATTTTTAATATATAAAGATTCTGCTTATGAATCTTTCTAAAATTAAACCCAACAACCTTTCCAATTCAGCACTTTCAGTCTGTCTCCCAGTATAATGCTATCTCAACCGTCAATTATAATTGGCGTTGTTTATATCTAACAGCTCCTACTGTATAACTCTATCAATGGGTGTATGAATGCTTGACCTTTATCCACACAAGGTTGAGTACGGAAGTTTTCAGTACCGAGCTTGCTCCATCTCCCTGACCATCAAATGAAAACATCAAACCTCAAATGTAAAACTGTAAACCACAACGTTTTGTGTTTCACAACTCTGCAGTTTTTACTCAAGGTGCAGAAAGGTCAGTTCTCAGCCTCACAATAGGCTGGAATCTACTCTCTTCTATAGTGTGTTCTAACACACACATTAACTAAGATCTTGGACTCTTTGGAGCGCACACATTAGCCATCATATTTTTTTTCCTGACTACAGCAATACATGCAGTATGTATATATATACATATATATATATATAGTACATGTGAGTATCTGCATTTTTTACTTCTTAGAACTGATTTAAGTATTCAAATCAGGGTTCATAAGTTAACCCCCTCCCTCAATCCCTCACCGATTCAAAGTTAAAGTCACATGAGATGGTTGCTCCAAGATCAGTTCAAAGAAAGTTAATCTTGTGTGTTTTGGCGCCTTTTCTCTGCCAGCTACTGTACTGTGCTTAGAAAAAAAAAAAACTTGGAGATCTTGTCTGTTCCGTCTCAAGTTCAGTGGAAGCTCTTCCAACAGGAGGAGGAGAAGATGGCCATGTTCACAGCGTTAATAATAATTCAGATCACGCCACATCGACATCTTGTGTCAAAGTCGAAACTGGCTTCCCCGCCCCCTTCAACCTGAGAGCTGCCAAGTCCTCACACTCCTGCATTCAACCACAACTTAATGGATGGGATATTGTGCATTAAAATGTGGCCCAGACACACTGGCTAAGAGAGGACAAGGAAAAGGAAGGCAGACAGGCAGACACACACACACGCACATACACACGCTGATTTAATAAAGAATTCTTACAGCAAAAAGTGAGGGTGAAGCATCCAGAAAAAATCCCAACAGCATTCTTAAAAAAAATAATAATAAACCTGCTTTCACCACCATCAAAACTCAACCATGAGAAAAGAACGAGACATAGTAAAAGCACTTGAAATTAAAGTTAAAAATGATAAAAACTCTATGCATACCAAACAAAGAAATCATGGTACTTTCCCTGAGACACTCCTATTGACCCCTCTTCCCCCATCCCTGAAAGGCATGCTTTATGAGCATGTGTAGCAGAATAGACGGTGGTATCTAAAATAAAGAGAAAATAAGGAAATAGTAATGTATCAAGCAAGAAAAGAAGCTAGCTACAAGGTTCAACTAAAGAAACATTTGCACATTAATTCTTTCCAGCGTTTAACTGAATGTTGCCTGCCAGAGAAGGTGGGGAGAGGAGGGGGGAGGAATTGAAGTAGGAAATGTGCCAAGTTCAGCACATTTTGGACGCATACTCTCATCCTCTGATTCCTGGCAAAAAAAAAGTATGACCCATATACAAAAGCTGCCAAAACCAAAAGATATATATATATATATATATACACCCACACACACACATATATATACACACACACACATACACATAGTATACACACACACATACACAATCCACTCATATCTCATCCTGCAAAACAGAAGTAGTATCAACATTTAGGAAGGGATTTAACATATTCACTTTAAAAACCACAGAGAGGACAATCTGCGTCTGGAAAAAGGAACAAGCCAAGCAAATAAAATCCATCATTTCAATGCCACATACCACCGCACTATATTGCATTAAATAAATGGAATTCTGAAATCTGTAACAGCACAAGACCATAGGCTTCACATTTCTCAGGTAGATATTTAGGCTTCTCATGGGTTGTTTTTATTTTGCATGTTGTTTTTGCTTATGATTTTTCAGGACTGGGCATTATTATCACTGTTATCCTCATTTTTTTTTCTGCAATACCACAATCGGAAAAAAAAAACAATCTTACACAAAGGTGAGCAAGAAGGTAAAAGTCAAAGCCCCTAAGCCATGAGTTAGCCCCCTCCCCATCCTCTTCCTCACTCCCTCTCTCAATTTTACTCTTTCAGTTGCAAGGATGGGGAGTAGGCTTTGGTAGTTGACTTGAAGGCGGTACAGGGCAGTTTGACCTTCCCCCAACCCCCCCGCCCAGTCTTTTTTTTTGAGCTGAACTGGTCTCTTGTAAGGGGTTGGTTCTCCCGCTCGCTCTCCCTCGTTCCCTCCCTGGTTCTCCTCTGCAGATCGGGCTGGCGATACTAGAGTTGAGCTGCGTACTTGGCCTCTTTCCACGTCTCTCTCATTGGCCCGGCCAGCGGCGGTGGCTCTTTTTAACCACCACCCACAAAAACACCCTTTCCTCTCCTGTCCCCCCCTTTCCTCATCTCTCTCCCCGACTACCACTAGCCGCCTGCACCGGAGGCTGTGGGAAGTATGGCTCTCCACTTCCTCCTGGCGGCTGAGTGAGATACCAAAGGAGGAGGAGGAGGAAAGGAGGAAAGGAACAGTGCATATTCATCGGGCAGTTTCCAATAAGAGAGACAGTGGCGGAGGGAGCTGGGAGGAGAAAAGGAGAGAGAGAGAGAGAGAGAAGGAGAAAGGTTGGAAAAGGGGAAGGAGAAAATCTAGACTGTGCAAGACATGTCCAACAGCTCCCACTTACAAACACTACACGTTGCCATTGGAGGCAGCGTGATGCTCTACCTTCCTTGTGTGTGTTGGGGGCCTGATCTAGTCTTTGGGCTGCTTGGGGATTGGAATCAGTAGGTAGAGATGGATAGATGGGGAGTAGTAAAGAAGGATGGGGAAGAAAGAGAGACAGAGAAGCTTGTGTTGACATGAGCCTTCATGGGCATTCCCATGTATGCTTTTGTGTGATCTTGAGTGTGCATCTGAGGTATGTTTACTTTTCGAGTTCATAAATCTGGGCAAGAAAGGGTCATTATTTAGGAGTGCCTAATTGAGTGTATATGTGGGGCGGGGGGTAGGGATGGGACAGGGGTGATATCTCCATGCCTTTTCAGGTTTAACGTTTGTTAAAAGAAAATAAGTATTTAAGAATCCTACTCGTTAAGGGCACCTAAAGTATTTTTCAACATTACACAAATTAACATCTTTCCAGAGCTACATTTGCTCTTTGTAAAAGGGGCTTTCAAATATCACTCATGTCTTTAAAGCAAAGCAACTTAAAGAGAGCATTTCATATTTCAGGATGTCAAAAACAGGAATATAAATTATAGATGTATACGTAAAGAATGAGACAGTAGGTTTTATACTGTAGTCCATAGTAATTTCTCTATGTTGAAATTCGGCATTCAAGTGTTCCTAAAACATTTTTATCACCTTGAAAAAGTGGTTTCACTGTTTTATGCAACATAAACTTAAGTTACTGCACTAAGCTTTAAGATTTTAGCAAATGAAATTCTCAGACAAAAATTAATTTTAAACTAAGATGTGATATTATCCAATTATATGATAAAATTAAATATCAACAATTAATATACAATTATATAATATCCCCAAATTTTTATGAAAAGGGTTTATTACACAGTTGATTTAGCCTAATTATGCAGTTACACAATAGATCAAATGATTCCAACTATTCCTCACCCCCAAAAAAATTGGTCAATTATGTGAATACCAGAGGGACCAAAACTCTAGATGGATTTTTCACCTTGCTACTATACTTAAAAACAATAAGTTTTTATTGATTGTATTTATCCTAAAAATGAAAAGCTTCTACAGTATCCCTCAGGGTCATGGACCCTAAAATTCCATGTTGTTAAAGAAAAAAAGTCCACAATCTAGGTTATAACTTTTAGAAAGATGGTTTACAAGTATTTAAATAACAAAAAAATAAAACGAGTCCACATTATTCACTCCACTTCCAGCCCCACAATACATTTGTACATATCTGCTGTCTCCTTCCACTCTTTAATTTTTCTTCTCGATTGCCCTCCCCATCATGGTGTTTAAAGCTGTTTCCTCATTTCCTCACAATGCCCATGTGCCCTAAGTGAAGGTCACGTTGTAAAGACAAAACCAGGCACACATTTAGAAGCATAACTGCCATTCATCATAACTTGAAATTTAAGTCTAGGACTGCCTGTAAAACTCAATTTTTCCAGTTCCTTATCTACACTTTGATGATATCATTGCATTTACTATATGAGTTTCTATACTGATGTACCACAAAATTCTTATGTTCTTCTGATCCACCAGATTCTCTCCAAAGCACTTAGTACAGTGATCTACACACAGTAAAGTGCTCAATAAATAAAATTGAGCAGGAGATCATTTTTGATAAATGTTTCCAAGCATAAAAACTAGACATACATGGGAGAAAACATGGGTCAAGTGATTACTTAGGTCAAGAGTTGTAAGTGCGGTGTTCGACTGGGGAAGCATAGTTACTTCCCAGTGGTGAGGGCAGACTACTTTATCTAACTTGGTTATAACCCTGCTTAAGTCTCAGCTGCATGAATCATTGGGCAATGTTCTGGCCAGTCATGTGTAATCATTGTTTTTTCCTTACCTCTAGACTATAAGCTTGTTTTGCGCAGGGAATGTGACTGTTTATGGTTGTATTGTGCTCTCCCAAGCGCTTAGTACAGTGGTCTGTACACAGTAAGTGCTCAATAAACATGATTGAATGAATATCCTCACGATCTCCTAGTCTCCTATTCCCCTATCTTGTAATTTATTTTAATGTCTGTCTCCACCTCTAAACTGTAAATTCCTTTTGGACAGGGAACGTATCTATCCAACTCTATTGTTCTCTCCCATTCAGTACAATGTTCGGCAAAAAATAAGCACTCGTTAAATACCATTGATTGATTGAAGACAAGGAACTTTAGGGAAATTTAGGCTACATCATTCATTCATTCATTCATTCAATCGTATTTATTGAGCGCTTACCGCGTGCAGAGCACTGTACTAAGTGCTTGGAAAGTACAATTCAGCAACAGCAAGTATATGTGAGAGATACTATACACTGTGACATTCAAGCAGTTGAATGAATCAGTAGAGGACCATTTTCCATGCCAGAATGAAACTAGTAGTTGTTTCTGTTGCATGAAATTTAAGGTTAGCATTTAAGATTCCAGGGGCAATGATGTGTGGTACTGTACATGAATATTTACCACAATTAATGAAAATAACAGGAAACTATTAGTAAACAATTGTTGTAGCCTCAATTCTTTTTTACATGCAAAGATTTAAACGTTGGCAAGTCTGTTCTAAGAATGTTGAAGGCATAAAGAGTATATCTTTCAAATGAAGAATGAAATAGAATTATGAAGATCATCCAGTCTAGTTAGTTCAAGAGAGATGCTAAATAAGAAAAAGAAAGGGCACAGAGAGAAAAGGAGAAAAAGAGGTTTCCTAAACTGTCCAAGTTTGGGTGAAATTTAATGAGTCTAGATTATATTGGTGTAATCCATCATAAGCATCTTTCCTGAGAATTTAATAAAAAATTCTATTGCAGATCATTTAAAACTTCAATAGTTGATATTTTATGAGTCATTTGATGTGAAGGCTTGTAGGAACACTACCTCTAGGCTGATCATTCATTCTTTGTTCTATTGATCTGTCAAATGAGACCTATTCATCATCTCTTTATTGTATACAGGAATACCACTGGCTTACAGTCATCCCACAGTACGTGCAACCCAAAGATGTGTCCTATACCATTTACTGATGTGGGTTTACTCATTTCCCCCAGCATTTGTAAGCAATTGTAATTTTCCATCCAATCCCTGCTGGTAAGTCAATTCCTGCTCTCCCCTGTTCACAATACTTGCCGTGTTCCTCTCCTGCACCCTGAACTCATACCCCGCCTCCCTGTGCACCAGTATTTTTTTTTTATTTAACTAACTCCAGCAGCCACTGAGACAAGCTGTACATGTGGCACTGTCCTCCTTCCCCTTCAATCACCAATTCATTTTAATGAGTGTTTACTACTAAGCATTTGGGAGAGTACAACATAGCAGGGTTGGTAGACATGTTATCCTTCCTAGTTGTAGCCCCACCTCTCTATCCCAGTGCCTTGGGGAGAATGGAGCCTGGGGGAGGGACATTTTGAGGAAGGAGGGGGCAGTATATGTTGCTGCAGGTGTAGCCTCCAGTGGTCTTGAACCACCCTTTCCTTTCCCTGATTCTTCCTGGCTGGGGCAGGGAGGTGAGGCTACAAACAGGGAAAAGGGATGGATGATGTGATGTGATGGTGTAAACATTTTTGTAATTTCTCATTCAAAAAGAAAAATTGGCACCCCTGGGTAGCACTTTTTCCTCTGGAAAATATCACCAACACTCTCTAAGTAGAAGAAGCAATATAATTTGTTACTACCATCTAGCTTTTGGAATACCTAAAATATGAGAATCACTTTACTTGACATGTGGTGTCTTCAAGAAGGTTCAACCTAAATTGAATAAGACAAATTTTGAAAAAAAAAAAAAGATTTTTTAAAATCACTTTTTCTTAGAGAGGCAGTGTGCTCAATGGAAAGAGCATGGGCTTGGAAGTCAGGGGTCGTGGGTTCTAATCCTGACTCCGCCACTTGTCTGCTATGTGACTTTGGGCAAGTCACTTAACTTCTCTGTGCCTCAATTATCTCATCTGTAAAATGGGGATGAAGGCTGTGAGCCCCACGTGGGACAACCTAGTTATCTTCTGTCTATCCCTGCACTTAGAACAGTGCTTGAAACATGGTAAGCGCTTAACAAATGCCATCATTATTATTATTAGAGAAGCAGTGTGGCTCAGTGGAAAGAGCATGGGCTGGGGAGTCAGAGATCATGGGTTCAAATCCCAGCTCTGCCGCTTGTCAGAGTGGCTCTGCCACTCATCAGCTGTGTGACTTTGGGGAAGTCATTTAACTTCTCTGTGCTTCAGTTACCTCCTCTGTAAAATGGGCATTAAGACCATGAGCCCCACGTGGGACAACCTGATCACCTTGTATCCTCCCTAGTGCTTAGAACAGTGCTTTGCACATAGTGAGTGCTTAACAAATGCCATCATTATTATTATTTCCTTTTTTCCTTTGTTAAATGAAGTTGATGGGTTGTGAAGAGGGGAAGGCTTTCATGTAGAGTGAAGATACCCCAGGAAACCATAAAAACTCCAATGGGCTACTGCCTGCCTAGACTGGCATGGGCTAGTATGGGTTCATATCCTTCCCCCTGCCTGAAACCCTCTCTCCTTTCAAATCCATCAGACTACAACTTTTACCTGTTGCAAATCCATCAGACTACAACTTTTACTTGTTGCAAAGCCATCCAGATATTTTAGATCCCCCAGAAGGCTTTCTCCAATTAACCTCTATCTCCTCAGTTCGTATCAACCCAACAACCACCTCAGCACTTAGGCACACATTCATAGAACTATTCTATTATTTATTCTTTCTCTACTTTTGCTAGTTGAACTTGTTTTCCTTCCAAACTATAGGCCTTTTGTGTTTGCCTGTGTCCCCTGTTAGAGTGTAAACTCCTTGAGGACAGGGACTGTATTTTATATCCACTGTACTCTCCTCAACTTAGAGTGTTCTGCCCACAGTAGGTGCTCAAACACTGTTCCTATAACTGTTCGATTGATGCCAGTCACATTTACCTGGCATTAAACAGTTCCTTGCTTGATTTGAGCAAGGATTTTTCTGGTAAAAATTTAAGAACCAATCCAACCTTATATGCATATTTGTCCAGAAAAGAAGGGACAAAATCAAGGAGAAAAAGCTGGCACCAGTTTCTTTTCATAAGTACATAGTAGTTGGCACCTATATAAAACAAATATATCCCTTCATGGGGTTTCTGGGGCCTCTACAGTTGAAGGATCTGTTCAAGTAACTACCAAGGCTACAGATTTTAGATTCATTTCTGAAAAAGAAACAAATCTGCACATAAATCTTGCTTAAGTCACATAGAGTAATGGTTTTATGGGTCTTCAGTGAATGGTATTCATTGAGCACTTACTGTGTGCCGAGTACTGAACTAAGAGATTAGGAAAGTACAATACCAGAATTGGTAGATGCGATCCCTGCCTACAGTCTATAGGAGGAGACAGACATTAAAATAGATTAGGGATAGGGGAAATAGTAAAGGATAAGAATATTTACATAAGTAGTGTGGGGCTGGTGTAAAGGGTACCCAGCTAAATTTATAGTTCATTCATTCAATAGTATTTATTGAGCGCTTACTATGTGCAGAGCACTGTACTAAGCGCTTGGAATGAACAAGTCGGCAACAGATAGAGACAGTCCCTGCCCTTTCACAGTCTAACACAGACGGGAGGATGGATGGGGAAATAAAGGGCTTAGATTGGGAAGGCCTCTTGAAGGACATGTGATTTTAGAAGGGTTTTGAGGGTGGGAAGGGTGGCAGATACGAAGGGGTAGGGAGTTCCAGGTCCGAGGGAGAACGTGGGCAAGGGGTCAGTGATGGGCTAGATGCAGTTGAGATACAGACAGTAGGTTGGTGTTAAAGGAGCAGAGTATGCAGAGTGGGTTGTAGTAGAAAATCAGCGAAGTTAGGTAGGAGGGAGAGAGCTGATTGAGAGCCTTAAAGCTGATGGTAAGGAGTTTCTATTTGATGAAGAGGTGGATGGGCAACTCTTAGAGGTTTTTGAAGAGTGAGGTGATAGGGCCTGAACAGTTTTTCAGAAAAATGATCTGGGCAACAGAGGGAAATATGGACTGGAGAGGGGAGAGACACTATGCAGGGAGGTCAACAAGGAAGCTGATAATAATCTAGATGGAAATGATGAGTGCTTGGATCAGCATGGTTTTGGTAGCTACCTGCTTTCTAGCTAGCGTGGGAAATTAGAGTCAGGGTAAAGTGAATCCAAGACTTTTTTTTTTAAATATGTACATCAAGTCTGAGGGTAAATAACATAGAGACCAGTAGATACTGTTTCCAAGAGAAGGGGGTGGTCGAAAATGTCCAAGGCAGCTGAGAGGTCGAGGAGGATTAAGGTAGACTAGGTAGGGGCCACTGAATTTGGTAAACTCTCCCTCTCTAGACTGTAAGCTCACTGCGGGCAGGGTACATGCCTACTAAACTCTGTGATATTGTTTACTGTACTCTCCCAAGCGCTTAGGACAGTGCACTGCACAGAAGAAGTGCTCAATAAATACAATTACTGACTGATTGATTGATAGAAATCTTTGCTGAACTTTGAGAGGGCAGTTCATTCATTCATTCATTCAATAGTATTTATTGAGCGCTTACTATGTGCAGAGCACTGTACTAAGCGCTTGGGATGAACAAGTCGGCAACAGATAGAGACAGTCCCTGCCGTTTGACGGGCTTACAGTCTAATCGGGGGAGACGGACAGACAAGAACAATGGCAATAAACAGCGTCAAGGGGAAGAACATCTCGTAAAAACAATGGCAACTAAATAGAATCAAGGCGATGTACAATTCATTAACAAAATAAATAGGGTAACGAAAATATATACAGTTGAGCGGACGAATACAGTGCTGTGGGGCTGGGAAGGGAGAGGTGGAGGAGCAGAGGGAAAAGGGGAAAATGAGGCTTTAGCTGTGGAGAGGTAAAGGGGGGATGGCAGAGGGAGTAGAGGGGGAAGAGGAGCTCAGTCTGGGAACGCCTCTTGGAGGAGGTGATTTTTAAGTAGGGTTTTGAAGAGGGAAAGAGAATCAGTTTGGCGGAGGTGAGGAGGGAGGGCGTTCCAGGACCGCGGGAGGACGTGACCCAGGGGTCGACGGCGGGATAGGTGAGACCGAGGGACGGCGAGGAGGTGGGCGGCAGAGGAGCGGAGCGTGCGGGGTGGGCGGTAGAAAGAGAGAAGGGAGGAGAGGTAGGAAGGGGCAAGGTGATGGAGAGCCTTGAAGCCTAGAGTGAGGAGTTTTTGTTTGGAGCGGAGGTCGATAGGCAACCACTGGAGTTGTTTAAGAAGGGGAGTGACATGCCCAGATCGTTTCTGCAGGAAGATGAGCCGGGCAGCGGAGTGAAGAATAGACCGGAGCGGGGCGAGAGAGGAGGAAGGGAGGTCAGAGAGAAGGCTGACACAGTAGTCTAGCCGGGATATAACGAGAGTATAACATCACAATGTTGCAGTGGAGTGATGGGGCAGAAGCCATATTGGAGAGGGTCAAGAAGAGAATTGGAGGAGAGGAACTTGAGACAGTGAGGGTAGACAACTGGCTCAAGGAGTTTGAAGAAAAATGGTAGGAAGGAGATGCGGTGATAACTAGAAGGAGCAGGGAGGTCAGGGGAGGGTAAGATAGAGGAGACATGAGCGTGTTTGAAAGCGGTGGAAAAGAGGACAGTGGAGAGTGAACAGTTGAAGATGGCAGTCAGGGAGGGAAGAAGGGAGGGAGCAAGCATTTTGATAAGGTGCAAAGGGATGGGGTCAGAATTGCAGGAGGAGGGAGTAGATTTTGAAAGGAGGAGGCGGGAGATCTCCTCTTGAGATACTGCTGGGAAAGGTGGGAGAGTTGAAGAAGGGGCAGAAGAAGGGAGGGACTGGAGAGGAGGAGGGGAGATCTTAGGGAGATCATGCTTAATAGTTTCAATTTTCTCAATAATTTATGTGACCAGGTCATTAGGGGCAAGAGATGGGGGAGGCAGCTGGGCAGAAAGTTTAAGGAGGGAGTTAAACATCTGAAATAACTGGCAAGGGCAATGGGCATGGCCACTGACAAATTATCTCTCTCACACACACATACAGACACACACTTCCTCAATTAGTAGAGTGTGCAACATTCAATAAACAGTCAAATACAATTCACGAGGGTAATGATGATCACTTCACAAAATTAGCTTTAAAAAAAGATCTAAAGTAGGGTGGAGAGAGAAACTACAGGTACAGAGTGGAGCAGGGTCAGGGTTTTGGAGCTTAGTGAAGTTTGAGGGTATAGAGAGCCATGGAGATAGAAAGATTGGACAGCAAGTAAAAAAACAAAAAAGTCTCAAGCCTTACTGAGAACACAATATATGGTGGTAACTGAAATAGCATGTAAAAGATTCAGAATTGTAATGGAATCCCAAGGAAGTGGGGGATTAATTAGGGAATGCTTCTTAGAGAAGATGATTTTTAGGAGGGTTTAGGTGGGGAATGATGAGCTCCTATTGGCATTTAGGAAGATGATACTGGTGGCTTTATATGATATAGACTGAAGACAGGAGAGCCTGGAGAAAGGCAACTGAAGAGGCTGTTACAGTAATCCAGCCAGGAAATGACAAAGGCACAAACTACTGTAATAGTGGTAAGTATGGTGAGGAAGGGGCTGATCCATGAAACAGAAAAAAATAGACCAAATGTTGGAGGTCTCTTATACTGTTTTATTGTTTCCCTGTTCCCAATGTGTCTGCCTCAAGTCCTCTTCCTCACCTTTATTTATAGATTGTGAGCCTCTCAAGGTACAGGGTCTGTCTAATTCCCCCTTGTATATTATTTTTCAGTGCTTGTTACAGTGTTTTGCACAAAGTGCTTAATAAATACTATTATTACTACTAGATATATCAAAATGACACATTTCTTAGTTTACAGGGCAGGGAGAGTAGTGGTAGTGTCGGGAATGAGAGGAAAAGTTAGAAAAAGGAGGTTTAGGAGGAAAGGTGAGGAGTTCCATTTCGTATGTGTTCATTCGATAGCATTTGAGCACATACTGTGTACTGCACTAGGCACTTAGGAGAGTATAATAAAGTAAAAGACATGATGTCTGGCCTCAAGGACTTATATTCTGGTTTAAGGTGTGAGTGGGTCATCCAGATGGAACTGTCTTGATTTGTAGAGCAGATGAAAAGTGAGAAATTTGTAGAGCAGAGAGATATAGATTCACTTCTCTGTGCCTCAGTTCCTTCATCTGTAAAATGGGGTTTGAGACTGTGGGATGTTGTGACTTGTGCCTGTTTAGAAAAGGCAGGGGAGAAGGATCCAGAAGACAACAATAAGGGAGGGAAGAGTGTAAGACAAGGTAATTTTAAGAGGTGAAAGGTATTAGGGGCCAGGGCCAGACTATCTATGTGGGACAGGGACTGTGTCCAACCCGATTTGCTGTATCCACCCCAGCACTTAGTACATGCCTGGCACATAGTAAGTGCTGAACAAATACCATAATTGTTATCATTATTAGGAACTCATCTGTAAAGAGGAGACAGCTGAAACCATGTGAGTAGGTGAGCTCTCCAAGAGAACGAGTGTCAAGTGAGAAGAGTAGGGGATGCAGAAGTGTGTCTTGTGAGACACCAGAAAAAGAGGAAAGCCAAAAAAAAAAAGAAAAAGAGCAGTAGGATGAGAACCAGGAATCTACTGTTCCAATAAAACTAAGGCCAAGAGAGAGTTTGTAGAAAGAGATGGTTAATTGTGTTAGAAAAAGTTAAAAAGTCAAGGAGGATTAAAGTAGAGATCATTAGATGTTGCCAGAAAGGACAGCATGCTGAGCATAGTTGCCATAGATTGGAAAGGGGAAAATCCTGATCTATGTAATGGTTGAGAAGAGACTTGGAGAGTGCTGGAAAGTGGAGGAAGTGGATATAAAAATCCTGACTATTTAGACAGAAATGGAGGAAGAAAGAGAACAATACCAGGAAGCGTGGTAGTAGTCATAGTACTTATTAAGCACTTATGCTGTAGAGTCATCTCTGACTCATAACGACTCCATGGACACATCTCTCCCAGAATGCCCACCTCTATCTGCAATTGTTCTGGTAGTGTATCCACAGAGTTTCCTTGGTAAAAATATGGAAGTGGTTTACCACTGCCTTCTTCCATTTGGTAAACTTGGGTCTCTGCCCTTGACTCTCTCCCATGCTGTTGCTGCCCAGCACAGGTGAGTTTTGACTTGTAGCAGACTGCCTTCCACTTGGTAGCTACTGCCCAAGCTAGGGATGGAATGGGTATGCCTTTGCCTGACTCTCCCTCCTGTAGCCAAGACTGGTGTACTGGAATCCATCCAGGTATGATCCTGAGAGGTATTAAGCACTTACTATGTGCATAACACTGTACTAGGTGCTGGAAATTAGACACAGGCAGGAATTAGGCACAGTCCTTGGCCTTAGCTCACAATCTAAGTTGGGGGACAGAGAACTGGAGACAGATACATACGGAGAAATGAAACAAAAACATGAAAACATCACCAAGGACAAATACACAAAGTAAAGACAAACAGAACATTACACAAAAGCAACATAGGGTACTGTGGCTAGAGGAGCAGAGGTGTGGACTCTGTGATAGTGACCACAGTCACAAGCAAAGCCACAGTGACCAGTGGCAGGGTTGAAGGATGGGTTTTTTAGTATGGGGAAACTTGTGCCTGTTTAGAAAAGGCAGGGGAGAAGGATCCAGAAGACAACAATAAGGGAGGGAAGAGTGTAAGACAAGGTAATTTTAAGAGGTGAAAGGTATTAGGGGCCAGGGCCAGAGGGCTTAGATTTTAAAAGCTGACAAGAAACATCTAGGAAGGAAGAGAAAATGGATGTGGTCAGAAAGAGAACACTAAAGTGGAAAGGAAGACTCTGGAGGGAGCTGGTTTCTGATGGCCTCTGTTTTCTTGAAGAAATGTTTTGCAAAACTGCTGGAGATTAGGGAAGGAGTAAGTGGTACTGTACATTTTAGATTGGAGTTGGTGGTCTAAAGGAGTCAGTAGGAAATATAGGTGGTAAAGTTGATGATGAAGGAATAAATCATTCAATACTTCATTCAATAGTATTTATTGAGCGCTTACTATGTGCAGAGCACTGTACTAAGCACTTGGAATGTACAATTTGGCAACAGATAGAGGCAATCCCTGCTTAATAACAGGTTCACAGTCTAAACGGGGGAGACAGCAAAGCAAAACAATAGGATTGGGGTGCAGGTGAAAAGGCAGAGTTATAGCAGGAAAGGACATATTTATGCTAAAGTCATCATTCTTTTAGATTTCCCCAATACATGAGGACAGAAGAAGAGGACCATGGGATTGAACTGGGGCTAGAGATTGGCAAAGTGTAGAGAGACAAAGCAGAAAGGCAATCAAAAGTGCTATAAAGGGTGGGTTGGAGGTATGGATCTTGCTTAGAGGATGGAGAGACCCTCATCGACACCCATGCCCGTCACCCCCGCCGATTGTTCCGGACCTTTAACTCTCTCCTTAGGCCCCCTGTTCCTCCCCCTCCCCCATCTCTCACCCCCAATGATCTGGCCACCTATTTCCTCACGAAAATCAACACGATCAGGTCTGAGCTCCCCAAAGTCACCCCTCCGCCTCTCCCCTCCCCCCCACCAACCCCCTCCCCTACTTTCCCATCCTTCCCTGCAGTATCCTCAGAGGAGATCTCCTCCCTCCTCGCAAGTGCCACCCCCTCCACCTGCGCCTCGGACCCCATTCCCTCTCACCTTCTTAAAACCATCGCCCCTGCCCTCCTCCCTTCCTTAACTTCTATTTTTAACCACTCAATCTCCAAGGGCTCCTTCCCCTCTGCCTTCAAACATGCCCACATCTCCCCCATCCTAAAAAAACCCGCTCTTGACCCCACTTCCCCCTCCAGTTATCATCCTATCTCCCTCCTACCCTTCCTTTCCAAAATCCTAGAACGAGTCATCTACAATCGATGCCTAGAATTCCTTAACTCCCATTCTCTCCTAGACCCCCTCCAATCTGGCTTCCGTCCCCTCCACTCTACCGAGACTGCTCTCTCTAAGGTCACCCATGACCTCCTTCTTGCCAAATCCAATGGCTCCTACTCCATTCTGATCCTCCTTGACCTCTCTGCTGCCTTTGACACTGTCGACCATCCCCTCCTCCTCCATACCTTATCTCACCTTGGCTTCACGGACTCTGTCCTCTCCTGGTTCTCCTCTTACCTCTCTGGCCGATCATTCTCGGTCTCCTACGCTGGAGCCTCCTCCCCCTCCCATCCTTTAACTGTTGGAGTTCCTCAAGGGTCAGTTCTTGGCCCTCTTCTGTTCTCCATTTACACTCACTCCCTCGGTGAACTCATCCGCTCTCACGGCTTTGACTACCATCTCTACGCAGATGACACGCAGATCTACATCTCCGCCCCTGTCCTCTCCCCCTCCCTTCAGGCTCGCATCTCCTCCTGCCTCCGGGACGTCTCCACCTGGATGTCGGCCCGCCACCTAAAACTCAACATGAGCAAGACTGAGCTCCTCATCTTCCCTCCCAAACCCGGTCCGCTCCCAGACTTCTCTATCACCGTGGATGGCACGACCATCCTTCCCGTCCCGCAGGCCCGCAATCTCGGTGTCATCCTTGACTCGTCCCTCTCGTTCACCCCACACATCCTATCCGTTACCAAAACCTGCCGGTTTCACCTCTACAATATCGCCAAGATCCGCCCTTTCCTCTCCACCCAAACGGCTACCTTACTATTACGGGCTCTCGTTATATCCCGGCTAGACTACTGTGTCAGCCTTCTCTCTGACCTCCCTTCCTCCTCTCTCACCCCGCTCCGGTCTATTCTTCACTCCGCTGCCCGGCTCATCTTCCTGCAGAAACGATCTGGGCATGTCACTCCCCTTCTTAAACAACTCCAGTGGTTGCCTATCGACCTCCGCTCCAAACAAAAACTCCTCACTCTAGGCTTCAAGGCTCTCCATCACCTTGCCCCTTCCTACCTCTCCTCCCTTCTCTCTTTCTACCGCCCACCCCGCACGCTCCGCTCCCCCGCCGCCCACCTCCTCACCGTCCCTCGGTCTCGCCTATCCCGCCATCGACCCCTGGGTCACGTCCTCCCGCGGTCCTGGAACGCCCTCCCTCCTCACCTCCGCCAAACTGATTCTCTTTCCCTCTTCAAAACCTTACTTAAAAATCACCTCCTCCAAGAGGCGTTCCCAGACTGAGCTCCTCTTCCCCCTCTACTTCCTCTGCCATCCCCCCTTTACGTCTCCGCAGCTAAAGCCTCATTTTCCCCTTTTCCCTCTGCTCCTCCACCTCTCCCTTCCCATCCCCACAGCACTGTACTTGTCCGCTCAACTGTATATATTTTCGTTACCCTATTTATTTTGTTAATGAATTGTACATCGCCTTGATTCTATTTAGTTGCCATTGTTTTTACGAGATGTTCTTCCCCTTGACGCTGTTTAGTGCCATTGTTCTTGTCTGTCCGTCTCCCCCAATTAGACTGTAAGCCCGTCAAACGGCAGGGACTGTCTCTATCTGTTGCCGACTTGTTCATCCCAAGCGCTTAGTACAGTGCTCTGCACATAGTAAGCGCTCAATAAATATTATTGAATGAATGAATGAAAGAGAGATGGTTGGAAGCCTGGAGAGGCAAAAAAAAGGTACAAAACTGATGGAGAGAGCCCAGGGACTGGAGGTCATGAGGTGAGAGTGGAGGAAGAGATAGAGGATATGGGTGAAGTGGGGAGTAAGGATGTTGTGGTTATAGAGAAGCAGCATGGCTCAGTGGAAAGAGCCTGGGCTTGGGAGTCAGAGGCCTTGGGTTCGATTCCCGGCTCTGCCACTTGTCAGCTGTGTGACTATGGGCAAGTAACTTAACTTATCTGAGCCTCAGTTACCTCATCTGTAAAATGGGATTTAAAAATGGGATTAACTGTGAGCCTCATGTGGGAAAACCTGATTACCCTGTATCTACCCCAGTGCTTAGAACAGTGCTCTGCACATAGTAAGCGCTTAACGAATACCAACATCATTATTATTATTATTATTATTAGTAAAGCGGTCATTAGGGATGGAGGTGTGGGCAATGGAATTTGTGCTGTCAAAGGAAAAGCAATGTTGGTAATTATGACAGCAGCATGGTGTAGTGGATAGAGAACAGGCCTAGAAGTAAGAAAGTCATGGGTTCTAATCCTGACCACCACTTTTTTGTGTGACCTTGGGCAAGTCACTTCACTTCTCTGTGCCTCAGTTACCTCACCTGTAAAATGAGGATTGAGACTGTAAGCCCCACATGGGACGGGGACTGGGTCCACTCCTATTTGCTTGTATCCACCCCAGCGTTTAGTACAGTGTCTAGCACATAGTAAGCACTTAACAAATATCACAATTATCATTACATTATCATGAATAATAATAATTGTGGAATTTGTTAAACTCTTACTATGTGCTAAGCAGTGCTGAGGTAATCAAGTTGGATATAGTGCCTATCCCACATGGGGCTTACAATCTAAATTGGAGTGAGAATAGATATTCATCACCATTTTATGGATGAAGAAACTGAGGTACAGAGAAGTGCCTGGCCCAAGGTCACATAGCAGGATAGTGGAGAACCAGGATTATTAAAAGGAATAATAGTAATAATAATAATCATGGTATTTGTTAAGCTCTTACTGTGTACTAAGCACTGGGGTAGATATAAGTAAATCAGGTTGGACACAGCCCCTGTCCCACATGGGGTTCACAGCCTTAATCCCCATTTTAGAAATGAGGTAACTGAGGCACATAGAAGTGAAGTGACTTGCCCAAGGTCACATAGCAGACAAGTAGCAGAGACAGGATTAGAACCCAGGTCCTTCTGACTCCCAGGCCCATGCTCTATCCGTTAAGCCATGCCGCTTCCGGTCCACTGACTCCAAGGCCTATGCTCCTTCTACTAGGCCATGCTGCTTCTCTTTAGAATACCATATTGCAAATATTGCTTTTTAAAATGGGATACCATGAGGTTGCAAGCCCCTCACAGCAGCTAATAAGTTAGATAAGATCTTGGTAAAACAGGTCACTATAACTATTATGCTTCCTGGGTTTTTTTGCTTTTGTTCTGTTTTTTCTTTTTATGGCATTTGTTCAGTATCTACTACATGCCAGGGATGGTACTAAGCTCTGGGTAGATACCAACTTATCAAGTTGGACAGAGTCCATGTTCCACATAGGGCTCACAGTCTTAATGCCCATTTTACAAATGAGATAACTGAGGCACAGATAAGTTAAGTGACTTGCCTAAACTCACCAGGTAGACAAGTGGTGGAGGCAGGTTTAGAACCCAGGTCCTTCTAATTCCCAGGCCCATGCTCTATCCACTAAACCACGCTGCTTCTTTTGAAATTGAAAATGAACAACAGACTTGTGGATATATTTCTCAAAGATTATACCACTGATGATAAGATCTTATTTATGCATACCAGGGTGACTGAAAAGTTCAATGCATGATTATCAATCCATTCCACATTATGAGCAGGTAAAGAAAGTTTTTCTCTGAGATGCAGCATTTGCCACTCATAGGGCCCATCCACTTTTCAAACAGCTGCTTAGTAACCTGATCTTCCCTAAGTCTCTGCCTATGTTGAACAAGTGCTCTCCTGATTGCTGCATGTCTGGCTGGCCAGTCTCCTGCAATTGTCTCTCAAGAGTTGGCTGCTAAATCACAGTGTAAGATTGTGCTTCATAACATCTTTCAAACATAGTTTGGTCTGTCCTAAATGCATGTGAATGCTCCACTTCAGATCACTATACAGCAGCTGCCCCAGCAGCAGAACTGGTCCTTAAGGCCGTGAGTAGGAATTTCTGGCACAGTCAGATAATATATTCGGTCCACATCAGACACTACTATTTATAGCTCTGAGGGTCAGGTGGCCACAATTACCACTGGCCCCTGGCTTCTTCTCACCTTCACTGGCCCTCATTCATTCATTCATTCAGTCGTATTTATTGAGTACTTACTGTGTGCAGAGCACTGTATTAAACACTTGGAAAGTACAATTCGGCAACAAATAAGACAATCCCTCCCCAACAACAGGCTCACATCACTGCCTGCGGTCTTTGCCCCCTGCTACTACTTGCCATCGCTCACCATCTCCGCCTGACTTGGGCCAACTGCCAGGGCTGGGAGGGGGCAATGGTAGTGGCTGGGAGTAGGGAGGTGTGATAACAATGAACAACATCAGCCTGGCCCCAGCAAAAGTGTTGGATGCCAGCCAGCAGAAGAGGACGAGGATGAGGAAGTGGTCAGCAGAGAAGGAAAAGGTAAATTCTTCTCATTCATTCAATAGTATTTATTGAATGCTTACTATGAGCAGAGCACTGTACTAAGTGCTTGGAATGTACAAATCAGCAACAGATAGAGACAGTCCCTGCCCATTGACGGGCTTAAAGTCTAATCGGGGTGCCCTACTCCCACCTTCTTCCCTCTCCCTTTTCCCTTCTCCTTTCCCTTTCTCCTCTGCTCTCTTCCTTTCCACCTTTGCCCCTCTATCTCCATCCCTTTTAAGCCCCACCCTTTCACACCTCGAACTCACCCAAATTTGGTCACTTAATTGCAATAGTTCATTCTCCTGATATACCCATCCAACAACAGGTGAGTTGTGGTGAGCATGGCCTCAGTGTTGATGCACTGACTTTTGTGTTCCAGGATCCCATTGGAAGTGGTCTAATCCTATCAGCTCTGACATGGAAGCATGGTAGAACTGGAACAGGAATGCAGAGTTTCTAAATTTCAGACGTGTTCTCAATCCAGCAGGCTACTTTTTAAAATCTGCTTTTTTTTTCCCTTAAATGTGCTATTCCAGGAGATATTTTTTTCAGGTTCTCACATGCTTCTGCATATTACCTCTTATTCTGAGTTTAAAGGTGAGACTAGCATGTTATCTCTGAACTATTCCATTCCTTGATAGCTTACTACCTGTGTGTGTGTGTGTGTGTGTGTGTGTGTATGTGTATCTGTGAGTGAGAGAGGCAATAGGAACTAGGCACACGAGTGAGTCCCAAGCCCGACTTTGCCACACTCCTGAGAGGTTACTTTGAGCAAGTTTCTTAAATCTGAGTTATCTGCCCTGCCTCAACTGCCAAAGATATATATGTGAAATACTTTGTGAGTATGAAGAAACACATGTTCGCAAGTAGAAATTATCCTCACAAACAGTCCCTTGATAAACAGCTGTCCTGACATACTTATAGCTTGCATGATACCAGGATGTTTGGGCCATTTAATGACTCAGATCTCCTCAGCCTTATCATCATCGATCAATAGAATTTACTGAAGGCTTACTGAGTGTGGAGCATTGTGGTAAGCACTTGGGAGAGTGCAACAAAATAAAAGACATGGTTCCCTCAAGGATCTCACAATTAAATCGTCATTATTAACAGCATATATTCAGTACTTCCTTTGTGGAGAGCACTTAGGCTAAATAAAAGTACAATAATAAATAAAAATTACAGTCATCATTTATCTGTGTGTGATCTGGGGGCAAGTCAGAACTTCCCTATGCCTCACTTTCCTCATTTGTAAAATTCTCCCCCATGTGAGATAAGACCTCCTGTCTCTCCCCAATTCAGTCCATACTTCACTCTGCTGTCCAGATTATCTTTCTACAGAAACGTTCTGGGCATGCCACCCCCCTCCCCAAAAATCTCCAGTGGTTGCCTTTCAAACTCCGTATCAAGCAAAAACTCCTTACTATTAGCTTCAAAGTTCTCCATTTAGCTTCAAACTTCTCCATCACCTTGCCCCCTCTTACCTCACCTCCCTTCTCTCCTTCTACATCCCAGCCTGCACACTCCCCTCCTCTGGTGCTAATCTTCTCACTGTGCCTCGTTCGCACCTGTCCCGCTGTCGACCCCTGGCCTGGAACGCCCTCCCTCCTCAAATCCTCCAATCACACTTTCCCCCTTCAAAGCCCTACTGAAGGCTCACCTCCTCCAAGAGGCCTTCCCAGACTAAGCCCCCTTTTCCTCAGCTCCCCCTCCCCTCCGCATCTCCCCGACTCGCTCCCTTTGCTCTACCCCTCTCCCTGCCCCACAGCACTTGTGTATATGTATAATATGTATATATCTATAATTCTATGTATTTATAGTAATGCCTGTTTACTTGTTTTGATGAATATATATCTATTATTCTATTTATTTATATTGATATCTGTTTTACTTGTTTTGATGTCTGTCTCCCCGCTTCTAGTCTGGAAGCCCGGTGTGGGCAGGGATTGTCTCTATTGACGAATTGTACTTTCCAAGTGCTTAGTACAGTGCTCTGCACACAGTAAATATGATTGAATGAATGAATCTGATCTGCTTGCAATTCCTCCACTCCATTGCTTGACACACAGTAAGCATTTAATGAATACCACGATTACTACTATAAAGTTATCTTGGGATGAGTGAAAAGTATGAGCTAAGGTGTAGTGACAAAAGAGAGCAGTTAGCTAAAAGTGAGACAGTTGTGGAAGAGCTTTAAAGCCAATGGTTGGAGATTTTGTTTAATTTAGAGAGAAGTGGGTAGATAGTGGAGATTAGGAGGTGGTGAGAGATGACTTTAGAAGAGTATTTTAATAGAGTGAAATAAGTAGCTTCCTGTAAGGAAGACTGACAGGGGAAGAGGTTTGAGAGAGGGACACTAAAAGGAGGCTGAAAGTAATCCAGAATAAAATACAGAAAAATATACAGGCTTGAATAAGGACCTGTAAGAGTAGAAAAGAAGGGGCAGATGTGCAAATAAAAGAAGAAATTTCAGAGTTTAGGCTGATTGAATATGAGAAGTCAATAACGGGAAGGAGTCAGAGATGACACCTAGGCTGTGAGTTAGGGAGACAGGAAGGATAGTGATGACGACAGTGACCGGAAGCGGAGGGGGAGGAGGTTTAGGAGGTAAAATGAGTTTGTTTTTTGACATATTGAGTTAAAAGGACCAATGACTTGCCTACATGTAGATGAAGTACAGAAGGCATAAGGAGACACGATATTGTAAAGCAGGCAAAAGAGACCTGATAGTAAAGAAGATTTGGGAGTCATTACCATAGAGAGAGCTGAAACCATATAAATGGCTGAGTATAGAGCAAGAAGAATAGAGGACTCAGGACACAGTCTTGTGAAACACTGACAGAGAGAAGAAAGAAGAACCAGCGAAGGATTCTGAGAAGAGGAAATAGATGGGAAAAGAGCCTGCACTATTTTGGTGGAACCAAGGTTGAAGAAAAATTTTAGGAGAAAGTGGTCAACAGTGTCAAAGGTGGCCACCGAAGATTAGGATGGAATAGAGTCATTAGCTAAAAGGAGAGCATTGGAAATCTGGTTGAGATCATTTCTGTCTTATTTTTTAGCTAGTGGTTATGAACATTCATGCATCTTTAGTAGTGGTGTATCTAAAATCAGGAATATTTTTATTTATACATGAGAGAAAGGGAAAAGAGGAGAAAGAAAGAGAGTGACATTTCATAGTCCATTAATGTTGAATGCCTTGAGCTGTTATTCATAAGTTCCCTGGCAGTATTTCATTACAAATTAATTACTGGTACCTGAGGAAATACCCCCAGCCTGAGAGCACCTTGGATGGGAGATGAACATGATAAGGAAGGCCACAGTCTGAAAAAATTCTGGGTGAGGAATTCTGAATCCAGTCAGCTTCTTCTAACAGCCCTGTCCCCCTGGAGAGGGGTTATCTGACACAGTGGAAGGTGTACGGTGGCCCAGGATGGGCTCTTTACTAGTCTTCAAACAAGAAGGAGGGTTTTTTTCTCCAAATCTGCAGGTCCCTGTAGTTCAAGCTTTCCTCCAAATCTGACTCGCACCTCACGGTGGTGGAGAATTGGAAGGGTAAAACAATCTGAAGCAGAATAATGCCTGCTAAGTCTATGTGATTAGTGGTGAGGGTTTCTGCTTGAAGAACCAACTAGAGTATCTTGCATGGTAAAGGAAAAGGAGGAATCCTGAAAATAGCTGGCTAACATGGACAGCAAAGACCACAGAAGCTTCCAAGAAGGCTACCCTGGGAACCTGGTCTAGGGCTATATCACAGTATCAGCATTCTTCTGCAGTCCCATTGGATGGAAATAGGTTTAGAATGTAAGCTCGTTGTGGGCAGGGAATGTGTCTGCTTATTGTTATATTGTACTCTCTCAAGTGCTCAGTACAGTGTCCTGCCCACAGTAAACACTCAATAAATATGATTGAATGGTTGATTGAATGTGAAATTCTGGTGTGCACATTGCAATGTTCTGCCTCCTCTGCATATACTCGCAGATCTACATCTCCGCCCCTGTCCTCTCCCCCTCCCTTCAGGCTCGCATCTCCTCCTGCCTCCAGGACGTCTCCACCTAGATGTCGGCCCGCCACCTAAAACTCAACATGAGCAAGACTGAGCTCCTCATCTTCCCTCCCAAACCCGGTCCTCTCCCAGACTTCTCTATCACCGTGGATGGCACGACCATCCTTCCCGTCTCTCAGGCCCGCAATCTCGGTGTCATCCTTGACTCGTCCCTCTCGTTCACCCCACACATCCTATCCGTTACCAAGACCTGCCGGTTTCACCTCTACAATATCGCCAAGATCCACCCTTTCCTCGTGCCTCGTGCCTTACTGTTACGGGCTCTCGTTATATCCCGGCTAGACTACTGTGTCAGCCTTCTCTCTGACCTCCCTTCCTCCTCTCTCGCCCCGCTCCGGTCTATTCTTCACTCCGCTGCCCGGCTCATCTTCCTGCAGAAACGATCTGGGCATGTCACTCCCCTTCTTAAACAACTCCAGTGGTTGCCTATCAACCTCCGCTCCAAACAAAAACTCCTCACTCTAGGCTTCAAGGCTCTCCATCACCTTGCCCCTTCCTACCTCTCCTCCCTTCTCTCTTTCTACCGCCCACCCCGCACGCTCCGCTCCTCCGCCGCCCACCTCCTCACCGTCCCTCGGTCTCGCCTATCCCACCGTCGACCCCTGGGGCACATCCTCCCGCGGTCCTGGAACGCCCTCCCTCCTCACCTCCGCCAAACTGATTCTCTTTCCCTCTTCAAAACCCTACTTAAAAATCACCTCCTCCAAGAGGCGTTCCCAGACTGAGCTCCTCTTCCCCCTCTACTCCCTCTGCCATCCCCCTTTACCTCTCCGCAGCTAAAGCCTCTTTTCCCCCCATCTCCCTCTGCTCCTCCACCTCTCCCTTCCCATCCCCACAGCACTGTACTCGTCCGCTCAACTGTATATATTTTCGTTACCCTATTTATTTTGTTAATGAATTGTACATCGCCTTGATTCTATTTAGTTGCCATTGTTTTTACGAGATGTTCTTCCCCTTGACTCTGTTTATTGCCATTGTTCTTGTCTGTCCGTCTCCCCCGATTAGACTGTAAGCCCGTCAAACGGCAGGGACTGTCTCTATCTGTTGCCGACTTGTTCATCCCAAGCGCTTAGTACAGTGCTCTGCACATAGTAAGCGCTCAATAAATACTATTGAATGAATGAATGAATTGTTGCACCCACAACCCAGGGGGAACATGACAGTCAGGAAAGAGAGTACAAATGGTGCTGCACAAGCTACCAGCACTCCTGTGAGTTCCTTGTGGGCAGGGAATATGTCTACCAACTCTATTATATTATATTCTCCCAACTGCTTAGTACAGTGTTCTGCACACAGTAGGAGTTCAATAAATACGATTGGTTGATATGCAAGAGGTCCCCAGCCTCATGACAGCCAAACAATTGGTTCCTGAAAACTGCATCTTAAGTAGGAATGTTGTAAGTCAAAACCAATTTTCTCCAAGGAACAATGTTCTAAATGGGTGATTGGTTCCTGAATCAAGGTGGGATACCCTATTTTAACCAAAATGATCCAGAATTGTGTGGTCAGTCAATTATAAATGAGTATGTAATAACAGTACATATACAGCTTTACATTAAGTCAAAGAAGTTCCATGATAGGATAGCTGGTTTTTACTTCATCATACTCAATATAGGTGCATTGACTGTCTAGACTGTAGGCTCCTTGTAGGCAGGGGCATCAATTAACCGCCTCTATTATATCGTACTTTTCCCAGTACAGTGCTGTACACACAGTAAGTGCTCAGTGAGAAGCAACGTTGCCTAGGGGAAAGAACAAGGGCCTGGGAGTCAGAGGACCTGGGTTCTAACCCCGGCTTTGCCACTTGTCTGCTGTGTAACCTTGGGCAAGTCATTTCACTTCTCTGTGCTTCAGTTACCTCATCTGTAATGGGAATTATGACTGTGAACTCTATGTGGGCTAGGGGTTGTGTCCAACCCTATTATCTTATATCTACCCCAGTGCTTAGTACAGTGCCTAGCACATAGTAAGCATTTCACAAACACCATAAAAAAATACTGTTGATTGATTGACCGGCCTTAGTGATTCTGGTGATCAAGTAATACACCTCTTGGCATCTCCTGCTCCTTACTCCTCATCACAGAGTTTTACATTATTTCCTCATGGCTCTCAAATTGGCACCTCCCACCTCCTAACCACCTAAACCTCCAGAGCTAGTGCAATAAAGGAGGCTAGTGTTGTAGAGTTGAAATTGATGTATTGTAAAGCTGTAACAGGATGTAAATGTAGAAATGTGGTAAGAGCTATTCATCTTACCTCAAAACGTTTTAAGTCCAGGACTTTATGAAATACCAGTCAATCAGTGGTATTTATGGAGCATTTACTGTGTGCCGAGCATGGTTCTAAGCACTTAGAAAAGTACAATGGAACAGAGTTGATAGAAATGATCTTTTCCTTAGGCTTTTGGTCCCAGAATCTTCATGACTGAACTAGAGTTTATCCGTTATTTACAACAGGAAGCTTCTGATATTTCAACTGATGATAGCAGTTTATTCTGCTCCAGAGTATAGTCTTACATCCCCCTCCCCAACTTCTGGGATTAGGTTAGACAGGAACTCAGAGAGGGGTGGAAAAATGATTTATTTATCCACAGGCTAACTGAATTCAGGTGCAAGTAGCAGATTTTAAGGGTTAACATATATAACTATTATTCTTGCTATGGAGCTCATCCAGGAATTACAAATGCTAATGACACGGATATGAACATTCTCTCTTCAACTTCACTCTACTCTCTACCAACCTTCCCTCCTCACCCCACTGCTCTCATTGGCCAGGAAAAGGAAAGCATACTGCTCAGTTCTGCAGTCTAGGAATGAGATTTGGGAGCAGCAGGGTTCCCAGGGCCACAAAAAATATCAATATATTCCTGAGTGAGATCTAAATAAGAGTTGTGTCAGCTTTGGTCACCATTTCAGTTCCACTACCTGATAAGGTGACCATTTTGAGAGCCTCAAAATGGGACAGGGCAAAAACTAGAGGGACTAGGATTAAAGTGAGCAAGGCTAGAGGCTGAGAACAAATGAGAGAGGAATGAGAGGAAGAGGAAGAAAGGAAAAGGGGAAAATGATAGCAAATGCAAGCAAAAAGAGGCAGAGGGGAAAGGGTAGACAAAGAAAGGGAGAATGAGAAAAAGGGGAAGAAGGAAGAGTATCTATCAATCAATCAGTGGTATTTATTTAGTGTTTATTGTATTCAGAGCACTCTATTAAGAGCTTGGGAGAGTGTAGTACAACCAAGTGGGAGACCCATCTCCTGCCCCCAGGGATCTTACGGTCTAGAGGGGAAGACAAACATTAAAATTAATTTTGGATATGTACACAAGTGCTGTGGGGCTGAGGGTGAGGTTAATGTCAGGTGCTTAAGGGGCACAGATCCAAGTGCATAGGTGATGCAGAGGGAGAGGGAATAGGGGAAATGAGGGCTTAGTCGGGGAAGACCTCTTGGAGGAGATGTGATTTTAATAAGGCCCGGCAGAGCAGTGATATGCCGTATATGAAGGGAGAGGGAGTTCCAGACCAGAGGGAGGACCATGGGTTGACATCAAAATAGACGGTACCAAGGTTCATTGAATAGGTTGGTGTTGGAGGAACGGTGCAGGCAGCCTGGGCTGTAGTAGGAAATCAGTGAGGTAAAGCAGGAGGGGAAGAGCTGATTGGATGCCTTAAAACCAATGGCAAGGAATAATAATAATAATAATGTTGGTATTTGTTAAGCGCTTACTATGTGCCGAGCACTGTTCTAAGCGCTGGGGTAGACATAGGGGAATCAGGTTGTCCCACGTGAGGCTCACAGTCTTAATCCCCATTTTACAGATGAGGGAACTGAGGCACAGAGAAGTTAAGTGATTTGCCCACAGTCACACAGCCAACAAGTGGCAGAGCTGGGATTCGAACTCATGAACCCTGACTCCAAAGCCCATGCTCTTTCCACTGAGCCACGCTGCAGTTTCTCTTTGATATGGAGGTGGATGGGAAACTACTGCCGGTTTCTGAGGAGTGGGGAGATGTGAACTGAACTTGTTTTAGAAAAATGATCCAGGCAGCAGAATGAAGTATAGATTAGAGTGGGGAGAGACTGGAGACAGGGAGGTCAGTGAGGAAGCCATTGTAAGTAGTCAAGGTAGAAAAGGGAAAGAAGAGGGCAGTGAGAGAAAATTGGGAGAGGGGAGTGATGAGGGTTGTGGAGGGACTTCCTATTTTTCAACCTCCTCTTCAAACACCCTGCCTCCGCACCTCCCCCATCCCTTGCCCCTAATGATCTGGCCACCTACTTTATTGAGAAAATTGAAACTATCAAGCATAATCGCCCTAAAATGTCCCCTGCCCCTCCCCAGTCCCTCCTCCATCCTGCCCCTTATTCAACTCTGCCACCTTTCCCAGCAATATTTCGAGAGGAAATCTCCTCCCTTCTCTTAAAATCCACCCCCCCCCCCCGGCGCACATCCAACCCCATCCCTCTGCACCTTATCAAAATACTTGCCCCCTCCCTTCTTCCTCCCTAACCACCATCTTCTCTCTCCTATGGCTTCTTCCCCATTGCTTTCTAATATGCCCACATCTCCCCTATCCTAAAAAAAAACCCCTCCCTTGACCCCACAGTTCCCTCCAGTTATTGGCCCATCTCCCTCCTACCATTCCCCTCTAAACTCCTCTACAGCCGCTTTCTCAAGTTCCTCTCCTCCAATTCTCTTCTTGAGCCCTTCCAATCTGGCTTCCATCCCCTTCACTCCACAGACATCACCCTTTCAAAGGTCATCAGTGATCTCCTTCTTGCCAAATCCAATGGCCTCTACTCCATCCTAATCCTACTTGACCTCTCAGCTGCCTTTGACACTGTCAACCATCCCCTTCTCCTGGAAACATTATCCTACCTTGGCTTAACTGATGCTGTCCTCTCCTAGTTCTCCTCCTATCTCTCTGGCCACTCATTCTCAGTTTCCTTTGCAGGCTCCTCCTCTGCCTCCCACCTCCTAACTGTGGGTGTCCCTCAAGGTTCAGTTTTGGGTCTCCTTCTATTCTCCATTTACACCCACTCCCTTGGAGAACTCATTTTCTCACATGGCTTCAACTACCACCTCTATGCAGATGATTCCCACCTTTCCATCTTCAGCCCTGATTTCTCTCCTCTTCAGTCTCGCATTTCCTCTTACCTTCAAGAAATTTCTACTTGTATGTCCCACTGTCACTTCAAACTTAACATGTCTAAAACAGAACTCATCTTCCCACCCAAACCCTGTCCTTCTCCTGACTTTCCCGTCACTGTAGATGGCACCACCATCCTTCCTGTCTCACAAGTTCATAAACTTGGCTTAATCCTTGACTCCTTTTTCTCATTTTACCCACATATTCAATCCCTTACTAAATCCTGTCGGTTCAACCTTCACAACATCGCTAAAATATGTTTTTTTCCTCTCCATCCAAGCACATTAGTCCAGGCACTTATCCTATTGCATCTTGATTACTGTATCAGCCTCATTGCTGACCTCCCTGCCTCCTGTCTCTCCCCACTCCAGTCGATACTTCACTCTGCTGCCCGGATCATTTTTCTACATAAACGTTCAGACCAGGTTTCCCCACTCTTGAAGAACACCCAGTAGTTGCCCATCTACCTCCCCAACAAACAGAAACTCCTTGTCATCAGCTTTAATGCACTCAATCACCTTGCCCCAACTACTACATCTTGCTACTCTCCTACTACAACTCAGTCTGCACACTCTGCTCCTCTAATGCTAACCTTCTCACTGTACCACAATTTCATCTATCTTGCCTCTGGCCTGGAATGGCCTCCCTCTTCATATCTGACAAATATCTCTCCCCACCTCAAAGCCTCTTGGAGGAAACCTTCCCTGACTAAGCCCTCCTTTCCTCCTCTTCTACATCACCCTGACTTGCTCCCTCTACATCCCTCTCCCAGTCATACAGCATTTATGTACCCATCTGTAATTTTATTTATTTATATTAATGTTTGTCTCCCTGTATTGTAAGCTTGTTGTGGGCAGGGAATGTGTCTGTTATATAGTTATATTGTACTCTCCCAAATGCTTAGTACAGTGCTCTGAACCCAATAAGTGTTAATAATGTTGGTATTTGTTAAGCGCTTACTATGTGCCGAGCACTGTTCTAAGCGCTGGGGTAGACATAGGGGAATCAGGTTGTCCCACGTGGGGCTCACAGTCTTAATCCCCATTTTACAGATGAGGGAACTGAGGCACGGAGAAGTTAAGTGACTTGCCCACAGTCACACAGCCGACAAGTGGCAGAGCTGAGATTCGAACTCATGAGCCCTGACTCCAAAGTCCGTGCTCTTTCCACTGAGCCACGCTGCTTCTCCTAAGTGTTCAATAAATACGACTGATTGACTAACTCCTCCTCTTCCTCCTCCATTTGTTTTTCTCCACCACTTACAATATCCTCTGCTACCACTCATTGTCCTTCCCCATCATCTGCTGCCTAAACCACTGCCTGCCATTTTCGACTGCTGCTCAAGCCTGGTGGCTAGGTTCAGTGACCGATGGTTGAGCAGTAGGCATGTACAGCCTGATGGGTGGAAAGCACTGGGTGACAAGGGGCAGCAGACAGTGGGCAACCGTAGTTGCTCAGCTGCTTCCAACTGTGCGCTTCTGGGTCAGGGAGGAAAGTTTCCAGCAGAACTAGATGATTCATTTCTGACTGAACTTGAAACTACCAACTCCAGTCCAGAAGAGACAACTTGGCAGTGGTGGCAGTGAGGCAGCAACAGCAGCTACTCTGGGATCAGCTGAATGGCTCTGTTTGCCACTCTCTCCACTGCCACTGAGGGTTTCTGCCCCACCATTCTGGCCAAAAACCCTTAATGGGACCTACCTTAGACCTGTTGTGTAGTGGGACAGAATTCCTGTGACCAGTCACACCCTGGCCAGGCTAACAAGCTTAGTTCACTAACACTGGAGGGGCTGGCAGTGAATGATAGGAAACAAATGCATGCCACACTTCCCGGAGCTACTGACCACAGAGGGGCTGGGTGATCAAAAATGCCAAACTATTAGACCGGAATGAGTAAATTCTGATGGGTCTTGCCACACGTTCCTTTTTTCCCCCCCAAATATGGCTAATTGAAGGGAAGAGGATCAGGAAGCAGTGAGGTATATTTGGGGAGGGGCTTTTCCACGAACTCTTGGTAGTAGGTTGGAACTCTGTCACCCTGACGTGGTGAGTCTCCCTTACCCAGCACTCTGTCGGACCCTGTGTGGTGGCCAAGTGACCGATCGATCAGTTCTCCTTGCTGGAGATAGGGAAAGTGACTAGCCCCTCAGGGAGGAAGCTCAGTGATGGGTGATTTGAGAGGTAGCCCATGTCAGGGTGACTTGAAAGGTAGCCTTGGAGAGAGTTGGGAACCGTGCTGGCCAATATATGCATTACTTATTAGCCTAGGAATAATTTTGCTTCTGAACATGATCATCTTACAGATTCTTTATGCTATCGTCTCAATAAACCTTCTTCTGTTAACCCATTAACCCTCTAGTCTGTGAGTCCATTTCCAACCCTCCAATCCACAAACTCACGAGTTACCTCGCAGCTGGTTCCGCCCGATGACAACTTCAAAAAGCATTGACTAGCCTACCTAATGTAGGACCTTTGGTCACCTTACTCTTGTGAGCGGTGGGGCAGCTTAGGGATGACAGCAATAGCCTGGTGGGCAACTGGAATGACAGGCACTGACACCCCAGAGCAATCTTAACTCCATCCCTACACCCCTAGGGATGGGGCTATGGCAAGCAGAAAAAAAGACCATATATCTGTCAGAGAGTTTCACCATTTGGGTGGTTCCCTGCCAGCATTCTGATTGGCTTGTTCCCAAGTGCAATGGTTAGGAGAAATATACTCAAACATGCTCTTTTCAGTTGCCCGCCAGGCTATTGCTGTCATCTCTAAGCTGCCCCACGTCCCACAAGAGTAAAGTGACCAGAGATCCCACATTAGGTGGGCTAGTCAAAACTTTTTGAAGTTCTGACCCACTAACCAACCGGTCTAAGGCACTATATATAGTTACACCTGCTTTAATATTGACTTAGCTAAGTTGCAAATAAAAAGGACAAATCAATTAAATGAGTATATGACTTGTTTCCTTTAATCGTTCATCACCCTTTTCTGACCTTTTTCTGGTTTATTTCAAAATCTCAAAATGTCTGTAATCTATAGTCTAGGCAGTTTTATCAGTTAACTTGCTATCAGCCCATATGACAATTCAGTGTCATAAGGCAGGGAGAGAAATGCTTACAAAAGGGAGAAAAATTGGGGAGTGGCGAAGGAACATCAGGATGCCAAAACCCAAAAAGATAATTCAGAAGACACCTAGTTTGGCACTGAAAAAGGCACAGAGGGATGAGTAACTGGATGCTTTTCTCTTTCTCTTCACCACCCATCCCTTTTATTGCCCCAGTCTCATGTCACAAGTAACCCAGAAATTCAGATAGGGCAATGGACTTGGACTTTCACACAGAGAATGCAGGGAAGCCAGGAGACCCTTGTAACATAACTGTGAACCAGCCAGTTAATATAGCATTCACTGAGCACCACCTTGTACAGAGCACTGCTTAGGAGAACAAAATACTTTTACTGCAAAATTAAAAGATTTGGGGAGGTAAGATATGATCCCTGCCCTCAAGGAGCTTACGATCTAACAGAGGAACCAAACTGAAACAAATTATTTACAATTGGTGGGATCCAGGGGAAAAATAAGGACCTTATTGGTAACAACAAGAGTAAGAAAAGACTATCACTTTTCTTCTTTGTGAAAACACATCAGCCCATAGCGCAAAAATCACAGGGGCCCTTTTGGCTGCTTTCCTTTTCAAAGTCGTTTAATTCTCTGTTGGTTACCATAGTTGGTTAGTACTTTCCATTTCTACTGTAATTCTGATCAAATTTCTCTGGACATTTAATTTTGGACTTTCTATCCTGAACATCATTCTTATTATTTCTTACCCACATTCCTGACACCCCCCTGGCCCTTTGTTTTATTTCACTATCCCCACCGGTGTTAGCAACACCTCTGTATTTTCTACCATCTGCAAATATCATTAGCTATTGTTTATTCCCTCTCCCATGTTATTAATAAAGACATTAATTAAGACCAGAACTAACATTGACCCTAGCAGCAATCCATCAGACACTTCCCCAACTGGATAAACTTCTGTTTGTCATTACCCACTGCATCAAGACATTACCACTAGTCTATTCCCCTTCATCTGTTAATTTGTAACTCTAGCACACAACCACACAAACACACACGGAAGCATTTAAATGGATTCAGCTTTATTTTTAAAATTAACACCTAAATGCTGATTTTGCTTTTAGTTTTTAGAAAGAGTAGACATTCAGAAGGGCCAATCAGTACCGTATGAGCAAAAAAGCATATCTTTAGCCTAAGCAATCATTCTGGCCCCAGTTTAATGTTTGAGCAGCACTAGCCTAAGGACTCTATTTATTTATTGCTATTGTTCTTGTCTGTCTCCCCCGATTAGACTGTAAGCCCGTCAAAGGGCAGGGACTGTCTCTATCTGATACCGATTTGTACATTCCAAGCGCTTAGTACAGTGCTCTGCACATAGTAAGCGCTCAATAAATACTATTGAATGAATGAATGGATGAATGACTCCAACAATGATGAAGAGACAGCGGTAGCACTGTTGGGATGGAATCATGACTGTGGCAGTGCAGGAAGTGGGAGCCATTGATAGAGAGATCGATTGAGAGAGGCATTCTCAGAAAGCTGATATTGTATGGAGGAGGAGAAACAGAAGGATTCAGTTGTGTAAAATTTAATTCAGGTTGGGTCTCTCCTGTGCCTCTGCTGCTTCTCCCAAAGCTGCCCTGAGTTGATCAATCAATAAATAAATAACATTTATTGAGTGCTTACTGTGTGGGGTCAACTGCAGACATTCTGCCACTGCTCAGGGGAAGTGGCGCGACAGATGTTCATTAGTCAGAAACTTCTGCTACATAATGGGTGTTACTGATAAACAACCAGCTTTGCTTTTCGCCCTCCACTCCAGCCTGCCTGATGACTGATCCTGGTTTTACTTGTATTAGACCTCTCCCTTCCCCTCCCCTCAGCACTGTGCTCCACCGCTCAAGTGTATATATTTTTATTACCCTACTTATTTTGTTAATGAGATGTACATCACCTTGATTCTATTTATTGCTATTGTTTTAATGAGATGTTCAACCCCTTGATTCTATTTATTGCTATTGTTTTTGTCTGTCTGTGTCCCTTGATTAGACTAAGCCTGTCACTGGGCAGGGACTGTCTCTATCTGTTGCCGATTTGTACATTCCAAGCTCTTAGTACAGTGCTCTGCACATAGTAAGCGCTCAATAAACACTATTGAATGAATGAATGAATGAGAAGCAGCGTAGCTTAGTGGAAAGACCACAGGCCAGGAAGGCGGAGGACCTCGTTTCTAATCGCGACTCTGCCTCTTGCCCATTGTGTGACCTTGGGCAACTCACTTCACTTCTCCGTGCCTTAGTTTCTCCATATATACAATAGGGATTAAATATCTGTTCTCCCTTCTCCTTGAGTGGGAGCCCCATCTGGAACAGGCACTATGGCTGACCTGATTATCTTGTATCTATCTCAGCAGTAAGTACAGTGCTTAGCATATAATAGCACTTAACAAATGCCATTAACATTTTACTGGGTAAGATGGGACCAAGACAGACAGATGTATTTGCTGGCTGCCTCTTAGCAAGCCCTGAAAACCTACAGGTAAATTTTAAAAAGAGCTTAATGATCCAGTAAGCCCTTTTTAAAATTTAACTGGATCTCCCTTAAATTTGTGTCCTAGTTTTTGCAGCTGTAAGAGGCGATCCCACCCCCCTGCTTCCTCACTGTGCTAGCCTCAACCACAAATCTTAAACTTGTCTTGCCTGCATTTCTTTTTTTTTATTTGTCCCCTTCTTCCCACCCCATTCCTGTCCTTGATATGCTGGTTCTGCTCCATCCCTCATCATTTTAGCTTAAAGCTATGGGACAGTGAGGTTGGAGGTTGAAGGGAGACTGGAGAGTTGGCCATCCCTGACCATGCTGCATTGGTCCTATCCCTGCCACACAGCAACTTTGGAGCACTGGGGCAAGGAGAGCTTGGATGAGATCAACATGGCAGGGACAGGGTTGGAGAGGATGGGACAAGGTTTTTAGTTTGTTTTTAAAAAAAGCAAGTGTATCGAGAGTCCAAGGTTTGGGGATGGGTGACAGATGCAGTAGGGATGGGGGACATCTCCCCAAAATCATGGGGACAGGAACACAAAGTTAAATCAATCAATGGTATTTATTAAGTGGTTACTATGTTCAGAGAACTGTACTAAGGACTTGGGAGAGTGCAGTATGAATAGGTAGTATCTCTTCCTACAAGAAAGGGGCCAAATGGCAAAGGGCAGGACATACAATTGATTTACCTGATCAACTGCTGGCAGCCATATGGAGACTTACAGTCCATTTGTAAACAACAGCTAGTGAGGACATTATTTGACTGATAAGCGGTTAGACCAACTGTCCATCCAGTTTAGAATTTGGCCACTGATGGAGGTACCAACACATGCTTGAAGGAACAACAGAATGGTTGTTCTCCCTAAGATTCATCCTAATGGTTAGAATTACACTTTTTAAAAATCCCTAACTTTTATCTCTATCGACCTATAATGGGCCACTTGTCTATGAATTTATTTGAACCTTCTTTGAATTCATTGATGCTAACTGCCTACACAATTACCACAATTCCTGCGGTAATTAGTTCCATTTTATCTCCAACTGCATGAAGATCATTCAAGTCACTTAAAAGTCAGTCTGGCTTCATTTTGTATAGACTGTCAATTTTACTAAAGCTGTGGTTCTGACTCTGAGTTCAACACTCCCCACCATGCATTGCTTCCCAACACTAGAGAATGGCTGCTCAAGAGATGGGGTGAGAAAAATTGCTTGTTTAAAATTCTTCTATGCCTACACTGGGAATGATATCACTATCTCAAAACCAATCAGAATGCTTCAAATTTCATTCAGTAGAAGTGGATGGTGTTATTTATACAAAGGGATATTGTTTTCTGTACTTACAAATTAAACTTCACTTTGGCTTGGGAGATTTTAGGGTCAAAAGAGAGTGACTTTAGGAAATGTTATAAACTGAGTATCTGAAGATAGACATCTTTTAAGAGGCAGATAAAGGAGCATATCTCTCTTTTGTGGGGAGACTGCTTGGACTTTTCAGACATACCACTGATTACTTTCCTATAACTCATTTCCCCAAACCCTTTTGTTGACTGTTGCCTATCAAATGTGACTGTAAAGCACTAGATTATAAACTCCTTGTGGGCAGGAATCATGATTCCCCACTCTCTTGCATTCTCCCAAGTGCTTAATACGCTGTTCCACAAGCAATAAGTGTTAAATAAATACAACTGATTGATAGGGATAAAAATAAAGTAATTCCAAATTAAGTATTTGGACATAATACATTGCTTAACATGGAAACTCAATTATTGACAAAGACACTGTACAGGAAGCTGACAGGACCCTGTCTCTCTGACTTTTATTGTAGGCTCCCAAGCACCTGATACTTGCACCCAGGAGAGAATTTCAATGAAAGCTGCTGTTGCTGATGATGATGATGACAAAGTGATAGAGTGTTACTTCAAGCCTCTTTTCCTGCCTGAAGGCCCAATCAAGTTTAAAGAACCACACACTGGAAAACAGAAAATGCTGGCACTTTAACAGAATGATCACCTCAGAAAGAGAAGGTTGGGGAGAGGGAACAGTTGGTTTGGCAAGATCAAAAGGCCAAGAAAAAAAATAATAATTTAATAATAATTTTGGTATTTGTTAAGTGCTTGCTATGTGCAGAGCACTGTTCTAAGTGCTGGGGTAGATACAGGGTAATCAGGTTGTCCCACGTGAGGTTCACAGTTAATCCCCATTTGACAGATGAGGTAACTGAGGCACAGAGAAGTTAAGCAACTTGCCCACAGTCACACAGCTGACAAGTGGCAGAGCTGGGATTCAAACTCATGACCCCTGACTCCCAAGCCCATGCTCTTTCCACTAAGCCATGCTGCTTCTCTAATGGCATTTGTTAAGCACTCACTATGTGCAAAGCACTGTTCTAAGCGCTGGGGAGGATACAAAGCAATCAGGTTGTACCACGTGGGGCTCACAGTCTTAATCCCCATTTTACAGATGAGGGAACTGAGGCACAGAGAAGTTAAGTGACTTGCCCAAAGTCACACAGCTGACAAGTGGCGGAGCCAGGATTTGAACCCATGATCTCTGACTCCACAGCTTGGGCTCTTTCCACTGAGCCACGCGGCTTCTCTTAAAATAGTACTTCCAGGTGAAACTAGGACTCTTGACAGAATGTTCCTTCCTGCGTTACCTCCTTCAAGACATCCTGAACTTGACTTCTGCAGTCAGGGGCAGTTCCTACAGCTTTAACATTTGACTAATTCTTGTACATGAGCACAGGGGGGACACATAGACCCCTATATTAAAAATGTCAGGTTATACAAAACTCATACAACACACTATTGCATATATTTTAATGGCCAGTAATCATGTAGAGGCTTCCAATTTTCAGTGTGGCCTTATCAGCTGCTTCCGATGATGTTTGAGACAGGATGGCTCTAGACTCCTTCTTGAAGATGTCCAGTAAAACCTGGCCAAACCATCGGTGGAAGCAAGCGAACCCATAGGTAGCACACTCAGCAAAAATTGGACGCACCTAGGTAGGCGTGTGAGCAAGTAGGTGACTAGGTAGGGTGTTGCATGTGACGGGGTAGGTGTGTATAGAATGTTTTAAGGTAATGAAAACTCTTCCTCAGGCCAACTGATGAAAATGGAAGCTATGGGTAAAAACTTTTGGAAAATGGAAGCGTTCTCCCCCTTTCACAACCTCTCTGTGGGGAGGAGGTGGTAAGAATCTCTTTAATGGAAAAGAGACATCCCATTTCCGGCATCTGTTTTGTCTTTCGTAAATAAAATGAAACCCTGATCCTTCCCATTCTCTCCCCCCCCCCTCCCAGCTTCTACCCTGCTTTTATGAAGGAGTAAGGAAGGGAAGGATTAGGGCTGGGGGAGGCAGTAAATCAGGGAATGCTGGGGCCATTATTCGGAGGTCAACTCTTCCTTTCCTCCCCCAGCTCTGCTTCACACCTGCTGCCTGGAGGAGGTTGGACTTGGCCAATTTCTCTCTAGAGCACACGCAGATGCTACGCGAGGAAGGAGATGTTATCACAAAGGGGTTTGTTCAAACAGGCGTGTGAAACGACCGGGCTGCTGGCACGGAGGCTCGGTTCCCATGCACACGCGCCTCTGCTGTCTGCCTTTTCCTGTGAGTTGGTTCTTTTTTCTCACCCATCAACCACTCATTCCTCACAATCCCCTTCCGCTATTCATTTATTTACTGCATTTCATTTTTATACAGGCTGAGCCCATAGGCCGAAATGTTTTATTTGCTTAAAGTTTGTCACAAGTGGGAGAGAAGGGAGAAGACCTTAGCCAAAAATAACTGCAAAAAGAAGTGTGTTGTTGCTGGCAAAAAGCACTCCTAAGACTACTAGAAAGGGAGTATAAGAGCAAGAAACTTAAAATACAAATGTGGAGACTCGGGCCCTGCAGAGGCATTTCCACTGACCTCCTGGGGTCTGCTGCTAGGCGCCTGGATGGAAGAGATGGCCAATGTCGGCAATAGGCCATCAGTCATAAAGTTCTCAGAGAATTGGGTTGAGAAAGCCATACATATATGGATCAGGGAAACAGTCAGCAAAGAAATCTAATCCTATTTCATTTAAAATAACTTAAATGTGAATCCAAAAAGTCTGGGTCGATGTGAGAGGCTGGGTACGCGACAGCAATAGTAAGATGTAGCCAAAGGAAAAGGGGGGAAAGGGGAAAAAGGAAAGAAGGAAAGGGACAAATGAGTGAGAGAGAGAGAGAGAGAGAAAGAGAGAAAGAAAAAGAGGGAGAGGAAGAAAGAGAATGAGACTGACTAGCCAAATGAGTGAGACTTGGCAGGTCGACAGGATCAACACAGGCCAAGCAGCTTGCTATGTCTAGTCTATTGTAGTTAAGGGGGTGGGGGGAGTTGTTTATTTGTTTTCTTGTTTGGATTCTTTGTCTCTTTTGTTCCTAGCATTTAGTTGCTTCTTTCCCAGACACCAGGATGATGGAACAGCTTTATGGATTTTTCTTAAAGGCACTTAACTATTACTGTTGTTGTTATTGATTCCCAGTCTAACCAATTCATACTATAATAAATGACAAGCAGAAAGGATTATAAAAAAAATAGAATGGGTTTATGCTGCTTTTGTGGTTGGCTAATAAAAATAAACTGGTCAATTTCACTCTCCCCATCACACTGCGGCTTGAGGTTGCCAACTCTGCAGGGGAAGAGAGGAAAAAGGAAAGAGAAAAAAAACCCTCACACAACTCTTCCAAACAAAAACAAATGTAGAACGTGCAGGTAGACCCTATTCCAACTGAAGAATTCGAAAATATTCCATTTTTTTTAATTTAAAAAAAGGTTATCAAGTACCGAAACCTCAAGACAGGGTCTAAAACTTCCAGTGCTAACTACTGAGGGGGACGAGGGTAGATTTTAAGCCCCCTTACACCTCCGCATCTCCTTCCCTCTCCCTGTCCATTTTGCACATTTCCATGCCCTTGAGGCTGATCTGCCAGTCGCAACTGGTTTCCATCACTGGAGATAAAGATCATAGATCTCTGGCATTTCGGGTGGGTGCCTCTCCTAGTTCATTCCCCTGGACTTGACCTCTCTACTCTGAAGCCCGTGTAGAAGGAATGGAGACAAGAAATCAACGCCTGTGTGGAAATGTTTCAAGGCCAGTAGACCCACCAGAAAACTATTTTCTTTTCCGGGGGAGGGGTGGAATTCCCAAAAATCATTTGCTTACCTGTTCCCCAAAAGACCATTACCTGTGATTCTCCCAAACAAAATAACCTACCAAACAAAATGCAGAAACCAACCCCCAGTACTAGAAACTCAAGCCTCATCTCTCACTCCAACTTGAAAAAAAAAAAGATCCATTCCAACTACAGTATAAACCACTGTGGTTTTATGTGCTAAAAATGAAAGTGCCTGGGGGTATAACAGAGGGGAATGGAAGGAAATGGGGGTGGAAAAGGGAAAGGGGTGTTTGCATTTGTGAATAGGACTCTTTCTATTCGACACAAAGAAATATTGGAAAGTCCTAAAGTGAATATGGATGTGCTGCTGCTGTTAGTAAAGGAAGAAAACCTTGAAAAGCAGCAGAAAGTCTACACATACTTCCTCCTTTAACCCGAAAGACCAATAAAATAATATTTTCCTCTCAATGCAGTTTAAAAAACAATTCGTAACCCGGAGGCCTAAGCAAGAAGCAAAGCAGGTAGGATTACTCCTGCAACTTTAGTTACCCATATCATCCCCCAACCAGCTTCCTTTCTCTTCCCCCGCTCTTTTTTCTCAACTGAATTTATTTCTTGCTCTTTTCTGTTTCATTCTTCCTTGCCTGGCTCCCACTCTCAACAAATGGCCCTTTATTTCAAAGCTAGCTCTCCCGGCTCTCGCAAGGTGCTGCCCCCCCTTTTAAACCTTGTGGCAAAGGCAGAGGGTTGGAAGTGCAAAGAAAGCTTGGCCAAGCTCTAATGCTGGGAAAGTGTCTCTTTGGGTCGTGGAAACCCGATCTGAAGGTTCAGTGTGAGGGGGGGGAGATAGCCCCCCACCCCCCAAAACACTCACACACACACACCCTCCTCCCCCATGTCGCCCGTGCAAGCTGAGGAGGTGACAGCTTGGGACTCGAAGGGTCGCCTCTTCGCCAGCACCGAACTGCCCTAGTGATGCCTTAAGTGTTTTATACGAATGTTTCCCAGGTGTGTGCGTGCCCTCGAGGGGGTTATTAAGAGTTAACAAAGCTCTCGTTCAGCATCTCTAGGGAAATAAAATAAAGAGACTCTTAAAAAGAATATTGTGATTCTATACCCAGGCTAGTAAATGGGTGTTGAGTCTGATGACTCATCCCACTTGAAGAGCGAGAGGGAGAGAGGGCGAAAGACAGAGGGAGCGAAAGTGAGCTCCGTTTGTTCTCCTTTTCCACCTTTCTTTCCTCTTTCTGCCACTCGTTCAATTCCCCATCTGTGAATGCGGCGGAAATCCAAAATGTCAGCTTAGCTTTCTCGGGAAAAGCTTGCACTCCCCGGCTACACGGGGAGAGCTGAGTGTCCGGGTTGTCCCGGATCCCAAAGCGGGACTGTGCTCCAGCCCTGCCAGCCTCTGCTACCCGAAGCAGGACCGGGAAGGGGCCCCACGTGGAGGGCCACGGACCCGCGGGGCCCCGGCTTCTCGAACCCGTGTCCGACGCGATTGCAGTCGACACCCCCCTCCCCGCCCGCTTCCAATTCTGCCAGGATTCTGGCTTTCCTCCACTATCCACTTCCCAGGCTCACGACGCAGAGCAAGTATACTCCTCTACCAGTGCCATCCGAACGACGAAGCCACGAAAAACTTTCCCTCCGTCCTCTGCCCATCCCACGCTCCCAGTCCCTTTGCCAAGCCATTGCCTCTTTAAAAAACACAACTTCAAAACAGATTTAAAGCGGGGGCTGGATACGATGTGCACTCGTGTTTAATGCCTTTCTCTCGGCCTCTCTCTCTCTTTCTTTTTCAGGATCACTCTGAGTTTGGAGAATCACTCTGGGGGCTGGGTGGCTTCGTCCATATCTAGCTCACTGAAGCCAGGGGGCTGGGCAGGCAGTGAGAGACGGACAGACAAACGGACCGCCGAGGACTGAGGCTAGCCCAGGGCAAGCTGGAGGCTGGCTGGCCGTCCGCCTGCCTGCCTGCAAGGTGTGAGAGCGAAGTTCTCGGGACTGGGGGACAAGGCGGGAGGAGGAAACCCCTTTCTCCTTTTATTCAGAGACTCGGGGGCGTTAGGGAGAAAAGGAGAGGAGGGGAGGGGGGAGGGGAGTGATGATCCTGTTGCGGCTTTCTCCTAGGGAAATGCCCGGGAGGGAAGGAGTAGCGGGGGAAGAGGGCACACGGGAAAAGATGAACCATGAAGAGAGTCTCCCGAGTTGGTGGGTGGATTGGGGGTGGGGGTGGGGGGGGGGGGGTGTAGACGAGGGGTGGAGAACACTCCTACCAGTAAGCCTCGAGCAAGAGATGGGGGAGGGGGCGGTAAAAAGTCGGGAAAAGAGTGGGGAGCGGGTTGGAGTTAAAGTCCGTGGTTTGAAGTCCAGGTAAAAATAAAGTGTGAACAAAACTAGACACCGAGACAGCACGTTCCCGACCAGCCCGGGGGGGGGGGGGGGGGTGGGGGGGAGATAAAAGGGGTCTGGAGGAAAGGCGGGAGTGGGCGATGGGACTGAGCAAGAGCCTTTCCCACCAGGGTCAAAACCTTCGAGAGCGCCTCCTCTGCGCACCAATAGCCCCTGGGGCTCCGGCTCCAGAAATGCCCCGTCTCCAGGGGAGGGGGACGGCGGGAGAGGGTGGGCTTGGGGGGGGGGGGGAGCTAAAAGGAAGGGAAGGAGGGGCTACTCCCTCTTCTCCTTCCTGCTAAGATTAACCCGAAAGCCTTATTCTAGCTCAAGCAGAAGAGAAGTTTAGAGGAAAGACGAAAACTACTCTTCTGAGAAAACTGTTGAAACGCCGTTCAGTAGTAGAGGACACAAATGAACAGCCGAACAGCTTAGGGTGGACGGCCCAGACACAGTCCCGCTCGGGCCTGGGGGGTGAAGTGGGGGGGGGGGAGAAAGGCGAGGGAATCTAAGTGACATTTCAGGTTGAAATATTGTCGCCTGTAGGTCATCCGAAAAGGGGGAAAAAAAAGGAAAGGTGGAAGAGACTTGCTAGTGATCGACCTGTTGGAACCGAGTCTGAGAGCTTCCCATTGCTTCTTGCAGACAAGGTGACTTATAGGGGATTTAAAGGCGGTCGGGCGTTGCACGGAAAAGAGAAATCGGAGCTCGTTTGGTCTCCCGCCCCCGCGCCCCCATCCCCTTGTAAATACAGTTAGTTGCAGGCAACTCCACCACCAGGAATATAAAGTAGAGTAACCCAAGGGCTGCGTCCCGAAAGCGAAAACTACCGGGCATTCGCAAAGACACGTATACCCTTTCTAGTCTCGATCTTTCTTCTCCGTTCCTTGTCTCCCCATTCTTAGGAATAGTCATATTATTGATCCTTCTGGAAACATATAGCAGCAGTCATTACATGTAACAACATGAACATACATAAGAACTTTGCCACGCAGGTAAAATGAAAATGAGATATTTTCCTGATAGAGAGTCCCTTAATCTTGATGTCCTATTCTGCCACTTTGCTGGAAAAAAAGACTCTCCCCCCCCACCGCCCACACACCCAATTGCCTGAGGGAGGTGTGCTGGGTGACGACGGGCATGGGGAGCGCATGGGGAGGGATCCGTCGGGGTATTAAATCTGGCATTCCTAGTTCGACCAAGTTCAAAACCTTTCTTCTTCAATGAACGAGCAAGGTATAATTAGATTATATCCGAGAGCAATAAATCAGATTACTCTTCTGCTTTAGACTCGAGGTGATTAAAATATGACCTCTGTACATTTTCTATAAATGGCTAAATAAAATATTGATGAGAGTTATGCTAGGAGTCGTTAAAACAGCCAAACTGATTAACTCTTTTTTCCACTTGGGGTGGAGAGAGTGTTAGGAAAGGAAGACTATTAAAAGCTCATTTGCCACCAGGACGAAATGTTCCGACTCTCCCTCTCTTTTCAATCTCAGCGCGTTTGCCGAGCCTTTGATATTTAAGACGCTCAATATCCCCCGTGAAACTACCTGTTAAGGAAAGTGGGTGACATTGACTTCTCACGACTCGCCATTTCTACAAATAAAAAAAACAAAAACCTACTCAGAGTGGGATTGCTCTCGAGGCGTTACAAAAAGGATGGCGTAGAAAGGGCAGAGAGAAAAAAGAAGCATTAGGGAGCGATTAAAGCTACCGTTGTCATTTTCTAATAAGATGCAGCAGCCCATTTCACTGACAGGCTCATCAATATAAATTGTGAAAAATCGATAAAGTAGTTTGAACTAGCTGGAAGAATGAGTTAAACGTGGTCAAAACACTGCCCAGTGACAATTCAGTATGCTTTACTAACTTTTGCAAGTTTGGTTTTCGAACCTTTCCTCAAACATGCCTTTGCTGGTCCCGTTTATGTCCGTTCCTTCCCTGCTTGTTAAAAGTCATTCTGATTACCGCTCCTCAAACGCATTCAATGTGGCTAGATTTTCGGAAAACTTCGACGAGGAAATTTATGAACGGGAACCTACTCATTCTATAATGTACCTCGCTGCATTTTTTTTACCGTGAAGTAAGTGAAAATAAATGCAATATATTGCAAAGAGACGGAATGGGGGGGGGGGGGGGGAAGGGGTAGGAGTATGGATGGGGAAGAAAGAAAGGGGGCCGGAGAATGGATGGGGTAGGAGGAAGCAGAGTGGGATATTTTCACTGTGCATAAACAAGATTCATTTGATGTTTCAGCCCCAGTACACATCGCATATGCCTTCTCGGATGATTTACTTTTTCCATGATTATAAAAGGAACTTGTTAAGATTAGGTGAATTGCAGAGTGGGGTAATTGTAAAGAGTATCTGACAATAGCGCAGCCCTTAGTTTGTAGAGGTAGGAGCTGGCATTCAGATTTAACCACACTTCTGTTAGCGAAGTTTTAAATAATAATAATAAAAAATATTTTAATAATTTAAAGGAGGCTATGCTGTAACTCTGCTTCTTCCTAGGAAATTTCCCTGATATCATGTGAGCAAATCCAGAGTGCTCTTTCTCCTTCCGGTCATCTCTTCTCTCTCTCTCTCCCCCCCACCCCAATTAACACCTCTGTCCTTTGGAACAAGAAGGCAAACCTTTGGGGAGGATTAGTAGGACCTCTTTGGGGCGGGGGTGGGGGTGGGGGGAATGTGGATGATGGCACTGAAAGCCTTCATTTTTTGGACAAGAACACTAAACTTAAATTCTCACATTAATTTAGCTTCGCAATTATAAAGCATACAGCCAATAACAAATGTAAACAGTACGCAATGAAAGAAACCCTGAAAGAAAAAACACATTTAGATTAGGAGAGTAGGCTTGATATGGCTCAAACAAGTATTCTGCTATAGAAATACGGTTTATTTTGAAGAAGAAACAGAATAATCAGACAAGAATTTGAAAAACCGTAGATTCTTAAATGCACAGCTAGCAAGTTTTTTTGTCATTTTGATAATCTTGTCCGCCAAGGCTGTAGATTTCCCTTTTTTTCCCTCAATAGTTTATGGTCCTTATACTTACACCTGTGCCCTTTTCCCCTTTTCAGTCATTTCAACTAGAGGCCCGCTCTCACTTTCAGAAACTTGAAAAGATGGAAAACTCCACCTTTTCAGATGCATGCAGTGGAGGGTTAAACTCAGTGCCTAGCTAGTCCAAAGCAACATTTGCATTCGTAACAAATTAGGTTAAGAAATAAGGCAATACTTTTTGACATGCTTCTCCTTTGTGCTTTATTTCAGTTAAACCCCAGTGGTATTAAGGAAAATACCGCTGCTTGTTGTATATACAAACACACACAATAGAAATGAATAAATACATATAAATGACACAAATGGTAAGATTTTCCAAAACACATTTTTCAATAGGTTTATAATACCAAGCAGTATGAACTTTTCTAACCGTATTTCCTATATATGGAGATATTCTTCAATATCTTAAACATGTGAGCATTTCTCTACACACACACACACACAATCATTCATTATGACCCCCCCATTTGAAAATATTATTTTTATGGGGTCTGAGGCTGAGTTGTTATTCGATACCAAAGACAGACAGAATATGATACCCATCTTTCTGGCTGTCAATAACGAGCTGTAACAAACACTTTTCGGGTTGCATTATACAAGAAGTGTCCTCTTTTCCCGAAATAGGATTGGCGAGCTTCTTGTTATTAGGGTGATTATTACACTGGGATATTGTGTTAGATTTCTGCGTGGGTGACTCTCTCTCTCTTTGGGGGTATAGATACAAACACCCACTCACATAGATGCAGCCTACCCTACATTTGTCCTCCATGCTTTTATTTAGTGTCACAAATTCTGGTCAACTGCATGTACTGGCACGAATTTGAAGCTGCAACTGCCGTCAGTACCGCTGCTCAGAGAGGAGAGACCCAAGGAGCGAACGTCGCAGCATTCCTTCCCAGCCGCCCTGCGCTCCGTGGTACCATAAGGCCTCCATAAAAGGAGATGTATAGGGAAATCACAGCCCACAAATATGGCAGGAAACGAACCGCACTTGCTGGGAAGAAATCCTTATTTAATTTTTATGAGTTTGGGTGACCTCAGGCCGCTTCTCTGAACTCCGCGATGCTCCTAGGGGGTTCAGTCCTAAAGGGTGTGTGGGTGTCACGGTGCGTGTGTTTGTGAATCTCAGCGCGCCGAGTTCACACGCAGTCAAGTTCTCATAAAGGGACAGACAACTCCCCCCCCCCCGCCCCCTTCGCCTCCCACCACTGCCCGACTTCTTAGAGAGCGGTTTCTTCTGATTCATCAAGAAAAACGCGTCCGTTTAGGAGATACACTCCGGGCCCTGTCCAGCCCCTCAGAATCTCCCTCCCAGAGCCGCCTGAAGCGGCCCAGGCTTCTCTCTCTTCCAGAGGAGATGATGGACGAGGTCAGGTCTCGGTCCCCGAGAGTGGCTGGAGGGTGTCCTGGGGCGCCGGGGGATGAGGCCGTCAGAGTGCCTTGGGGAGCCTCCGGGCTCCGGTGTTCCCTCGACGTTTTGGAGAACAAACCCTGGTTCTCCGAATAACAGTCCGTACGTTATATCTTTCCCCACTCCACGAAACAACAATTAACCCAGAGCGGATAGAGCACATTTGTGCATTCGTGTGTGTGTTTGGGGGGGGGGGGGGGAACGGACCTATGGGTGAGGGGAGAGTGCCTCGAGGGCAGAGTCAGACCTAGCGGCCCTGGGAGCTGGGCACTGAAAACAGAGAACTGCCAGGAGTCCTGAGTGTCTCGAAAGTCAGTTAAAGCATTCTTTCCTAGCCTTAGGGCGCGCCCCACGGACAGTGCCACCCGGGAAGAGCAAAAAGAGGAGATAAGCGTCCCTGGAAAGACCTCTGGATGAGTCCAGGGAGGGGACAAAGCGGGTGAGGTGGCAGAATGAACAAATAGAGGGGGGAAGGGTGTGTGTGTGTGTGTGTGTGTGTGTGTGTGTGTGTGTCGGGGGACAGGGGGTTCTCGTGTTTTGTGGATGTGTGGATTCTTTAAGGCCCAAGATGGGTACGTGTCTGTCCTAGAAGTGTTACGTGCATGCCTTGGGAAGGGTAGCTGTCTCTGGGCTTGAGAGTCAGTCGACAACATTTACTGAATGTCCACTCTATGGAAGGTGCAATACTAGGTCCTGCACCACTACAGGGGGCTTCTGGAAGGGTGTGTATGTGTTAACTTTTCTTCCAAAGGCTCCTTCATTCTGGATGAGAACTTCAAAAAGAGGAGCTCCAAGGAAGAGTAGGGAAAAGGGGAGAGAAGGAAAAGGACAAAGGAGAGAGGGAAAAGGACATTATTTATGGAGGAAAGGGTTTTTGCTGTCTCAGCCAGGAGTCTCAGGAAACCTAACCAGGAAACACGTTGGAAGAAGGTGTGCAACCAAATGGGAGAAATAACTCCGATCGAATCCAGCAGCAACTCCTGGATGGCAAAGTGGAAGATGAGGCGAGAGCGGGGTTTAGGGGAGGAGGATCAAGAGGAAAATGGGGAAAGTGGGGTCGCGAAGGTGAAAGGAGGGTAGAGGCCACAGCCATGGACAGCTGCTGCTGCTGCTGCTTTTTCGAGGCTCAGGTTCCCGTTTCAGGACAAAGGAACCTGCGCCCCCTGGTGTCTCTCCGCCCCCAGTGCAGGCCAGGCTCAAAGCCACGGCGTCCCACCGGAGGCCGGGAGCTGGTGGGGGAGCGAAACGGTCAGCCCAGACGGAAAGAAGAGACACACGGAGCCCCGGGAATCTAAGGTGGGGGGGGGGGGGGGGGGAAAGGGGTTGATTGATTTTCAATCACTTTTGCTTTTCCTGTAAATGTCCAGCTGCTAGTGGAAAGAGATGGGACCCGTAAAGACGCTAAAAAAAGAATGGCAGGAGCGATCTGTTTTAGGGGTTGGTTTTTTCCATCTCTAATTCCGAATAATCAAATGAGTGCTACAGAGAATTCTTCCCCCTCCGACTCTGTTCTCCGGGCTGTTTTAAGAAATAACCGTTCCTTCAGCTATAGAGCTTGGTTTATAAAAAGGTATGTTTATATAGGTCCGAACAGTAGAGTGGACTAAATGTTACACGTAGTAAGTTCAAATTATTATGTGTGGTAGGTACACATCTCTGCCACTTCAGTATCTCCAGGCACCAACTCAAAAACGTCTCCGGAACAGTATACCATTCTTAAGTGGACTAACATCTGTAAAGACGTCTCGCACACACGCATGTAGAAAGACAGCAGTCCACAGCCAACCCAGCATTGCTGAGGGGCTTACATCCACACATGGTTCTGAAGTGTTGTTGCTGGCTTGACTCCATCACTTTCTTTGGAGACCACTCTAGTCTGAAATAAAAATGGCCTCTGGGGGTTGCCCGAGAAGGCCATTACCAACAGAAACCACTGCCCTGGCTGGAGTGATCTGTGGTGATGGCAACAGCTAAGACCTGGGAGGGAGTGCCACTCTGGGGCTGTACTGCTGCTGCCTCTGCAGACCTCTCTCCAACGGAGCCTGGGATTTCTGCCACCATTCCTTCCCTTCCCTGGCCCCTAGAATAGGGCTGGCTGCTGGCTCCATGCCTCTTCCACCACTCCAGACCCCTCCAACCTGGGTTAGGCTCCAGAGCAGCAATGAAAAACCTAACTAGAGCAGTGAGTAAAGAGGCTGTGGTATCGAGCCTAGGCAGGGCTGCTTTCGGGGGCCAGGAGGAGGTGTCCAAGGGAGATACATGGCAATTTCAGTTTCCTCCCGTGGTGCTTGGCACAGGTGCTCCCCTTTCTTCGGTTCTACACATGAGAGTGTGTTCTCTTTAGAGTAGTCATATATTACCGAGAATACAATTTGGTGCCTGGCTGTAGACATCTATCCATGCCCACACATGAACAAATTAATGCGCTTAGCAGAAAAAGTGCATGCATGATACACCCATAGAGCTGTCTGTTTTTCAATACGCTACTACCAATCTCTCAGTCCAGGCCTACCAGATGTAGCTTAGAGACCCATGAACAAATGACACTCTTCTGCCTTGTGTGCATGCAACACAAGACAAGACCATTCCATTTGCCATTTGTAGGGACAGTCCTGCTTCCAGTGTCTTCAGACTAACCTCTCAGCACTAAACACACTCAGCTCCACACATCTGCTCCCCTGAGGTTGTGGGGAAAGCTATTCTTGCCACACCTTGCCTTTACCTAGACCTGGTTGTGGTAACTACCAATAATGGGCATCACAGGGTTCACGCTGAGTGAAGAAGTCATCAGGTCCACAAGGCATCCCTAACTCTAAAATTCTGCAGTCTCTCATCACTATACAAACTTTTCAGAAATAGCTCTAGAAGTCCAAAATGAGGTGGGGAATAGAAAGCATTTTTTCTTCCACCCCATAAGATGATGTTGAAGAGATTCATTGGCCTGGTTCTATATCAGCCAAGAGGAAATATTTTCTTGAACCAATGGTCAAATTCACTCAAGTGGAGGATCTGAATTGCACCCCTTTTTTTCCCCCCTGGACCAGCCTTCCCCATCTTCATGGATTTCCCAAACCATCTCTTGCACCCCAGGCTTGCCCCTACCATCTCCCGGCTCCCTCGCCCACTCTTCTCTCTGTTCAAAATCTACTATTGTAACTTTTTTATGATTCAGATCAATTAGTGGTATTTATTCAGCACTTACTGTGTGCAGAGCACTGTATTAAACACTTGAGGAGTACAGTATAACAATAAACAGACACATTCCTTACCCACAATGGGCTTACAGTCTTGAGGGTGAAGTAGACCTTGCTGCTGCTCTTAAAAGTGCTCCAGTCCCCCTGCACCTGGCAATCCCCTCCCCCTTGGGCTGCAAAGTTGAGGAGCTGAGCCTGGAGCAGGGCTCTGGCTAGACAAGGAGAGAAGAGGCTGTGATGGTGGTGGAGGAAGAAGAGCTAGGAGAAGCCCCAAGGTGCTTTCCCACTCTCCCTTCCTCTGCTGTTGCTGCAGAGGAATGGCCAGGGCCTCAGAAGGGGGGAGGCACAGTTAGGTACAGGAGTCAATTGGGAGTAGAGGAGGGGGTTTGGGGACTGGAGGAGTGTGTTTAGGCTGTGGGAGGAGGGGGCAGGAAAGGCTGAAAGCCACAGAATGCTGAGGATAGGTGAGAGGAATGGGTTTGGGGTGAGGCCAGCTTTATGAAGGCTGATAAGAAAGTGGCTGAATAACTTTGGGGCTCCTAGAGGAGCAAAATTTCCTCTGCTGGGTAACTACATAAATGATCTTCTTAACTTTTAGTGTCTCAGCATATTTTACGTGGCTCCAGCATCACTATCATATCTACTCAGTTAAATCAAAGAGAATTCAATAAAATAAAAATCAAGTGGATTCCAGTCAGTCAATGATAGTGATATATTTCTATCACTTAAAAGCAGTTCCTTTGATTTTCCAATTTCCTTTGAAGGATTCAGTCAGTACTTTTAAAAGAAACCTACATAACCTACCCTTCATAATCCTGCCTCCTACTATGAGTAAATATTAACATGCAGTCAGCTTTAGCATAAATACACCTCTTTCTTCACATTTCAGGATTTCATAAGGATTGAAAAATTTCCTACTTGAAAACTTCATAGACTTAATTCATGTTGTAACTATTATTCAATATTTATTTGAAGGAAGACAAGCAAGGCTTTTATGATGGCAAAAAGTGGAACTGGTTCTTTTTTCTTGACCTGCCAACAAGAAACAGCAGCAAAAAACTACAGGATTTCAAATCCTGTGAGATACATCCTGCCTATTGTAAACGGGGGGATTTGGCCACTTCGATACCAGTCCGTCTGGTTTTCATCTGGTCTGTTCCCTGCCCAGTATGGATGCAGCACTGGAAGTCTTTGTGCCCAGTATTTTCACTTTCAAACATGCAGTAACTATATAGGTACTGTAAATTGCCACAAAGACACGTGTGTGTGTGTGTGTGTGTGTGTGTGTGTGTATCCTTTTGATGTCCTTATGCAGTGTAAAACAACATAACATCATGTCTGTTCCTTGTGCTGTGATTAACATGAGAGGTTGTCACCCATTTCAAGACAAAAAAAAATTATGTCACCAGGAATGGACAGAAATACAAACACTAATCATTTCCACAAGGTGCTTTTGGTCCACATTGGTTTTTATTTGGAGTATTTTTTAAAAAGTTATTATTTATAGATGCATTTACTTAAATGAAAATATTTGTGGGGAGTCAAAAATCCAAGTGGGGGAGGTGACTGGAATTCTTGGATGCTGTTAATGGGCACCTTAGTTTTAAATACTATATGAGAGCACAGTCAACCTCCTGAAAAATAGAAGCCATCTCTTCCCTGTAAATTTAAGATTAATACACCATTTGTTTGCCTCCCTTTCATCTGCATGATCACCTTGGGGTGTCCCTAGGTTCAGATACAAAACAGAATAGCCTGCCCCTGGGGAAATTAGTGCCATCAGTGAAGGTCTCCTAGAAGAGTAATAAAGTTTTCAGATCTGAATTTATATCCATGAATTCTCTCAGGAATATCTGTGTGTAAGTCTTGAGAATGACACTCTAACTTCACTAGGGAACACCTTTGAACTTTGCCAATGATTAGTTGTTTTTGAAAAATTTTCTATATTGACATTTCAGTATTCTTAAGTAGTAATTGTCATCTAATTCACTTCAGTGAACATAGGACTGTTGTGGCTTCCAAACAGTATAGAAGTCAGACCAATAAACATCCAGTCCTCCTGATGAGTCTACCAATTCACAAGGCTCTATTAGCCATTATACTGAATACATTTTGTGAGTTCTTCGTAAGTTTGTGTTCTTTAAAATGTCCCCCTTTCAAAGCTATTCCTGGTATTTCATTGGCTTCTCAGCCTGCATTATTATTAGCTGAATAAATTCCCCAATAAAATGATCAGCTAGTCCAAAATACCAGGGAGAGACATACTGTACAGGTTAACCTATTAAAATACATAGAAATGAAATCTTTGTTGAGAGCTTCAGTAAAACCAACACTAACTTTTTCCCTCTAAAAGTACTGAAAGATTAAAGATCAGCATTCCATTCTCCTGGTGTCTTCACACTTTTAAAGTATTCATTCATCAGCTATTTTAGAATGATTACCCACTCAAGCTTTCATTCTAATGGGATTCAGGTAGATATTTAAATCTGTATGATGGGCTTTTTGCCTCTTCCCATCCCTATGCCCCCAGATTTTGTAATTATTCTAACCAGGAATTCCACATACTTAGGAAATGAGGGGAGCCCAGTCCATGATGGTTTTCAGACAAATATGTTGAGGTTTTATGTTACTGAAATAAAAAAATAGCTTAGGTATAATTTATTATAATTAATCTGATTAAAATCTCATCTCCCCACCTTATATCCCTCTCAACTGGCACTTCAGCACTTTCTCATCTCTCAAGTTCGCTTGACTGTTCACACCCCACAACCCTGTAGCACTTATGTACATATCTTTATACTCGATTATCTGTAATTTATTTTGGTGTCTGCCACCCCGGCTAGATTGTAAACTACTTGAGGGCAGGGATCACATCTACTAATTCTATGGTCCTCTCCCAAATACTTAGTATAGTGCTCTGCACATAGTAAGTGCTCAAATACTACTGATTGAGTGTATAATAGTGAGTCACAAATACTATTTTCATTTTGCATTAATAAATTCACAACTAACATTTTGCTTTTACATTTTGAAATATGAATGGATTGACTCATAGGCAAATGCCTGAGCCCTATACTTAAATTATTCTTCAGAATTTAGAGGATATTAGCTCTAATTATTAGTCCTTACTATTAAGAGGATTGCTGTGAACATTTTGTGAAGAAGAAAAGAACTGAGGCACAGAAAGGACATGATTTGTCAAGGTCCTTTCGCTGGTCATTGGAAAAGATGCGATAAGAATTCAAAGCTCCTCATTTCAATATTAGAACTCAGAACTTCATATCCTGGCCCACTGAACAATCATGACTCAGCTAGAAGACTGGAACATTTTTTTTCTTCAAGACAAAAAATTGCACCACCCAAACTTGTTGGAGATTAGGAAAATGAGCAAAATGATCCAGAAGGAACACCAAAATTATTTAGTATCCATTTAGCAAATAAAACTTTTATTTTCAAGATTCTACATTTGGGATGGTTAAAACACAGCAATTTAGCACCAAGTCTATAAGGAATGGTGATCGATTTAAGATTAAGTTAATATTTTCAAAGAAAGGCACACTGCTAATCAATTCATGAAAATAGCTTTCAACTATTACTTGTGATGGGATAATTGTTGGTCAAAGAAAATCACCAAGCAACCCTGGGTTTACCCTGAAGCTAAAGTTAATTCCCAGCCAGAATACAAATACGGGGAACTAGAAAAAAACAGTGATTTGTTCCTTGACTTTGAGTTTATATAGGAGCGACAAATGTTTCTTCATAGCTCCAATCATTTCTCTAAATTGAAACTCTTGGTAAAAATTAAGATGAATGGATACCATTAAAGTCGAGTGGCTCCAAGTCAGATAAAGAATTCTCTATCAAGCACCTCCACATTTGTTTAGTGACCAGAAGGAGAGAAATAACATTTTAACAGTAGACATATTGCCCAGTAGAGGTATTTCAAAGGAGTCTGGACCAAGCACTGTCACAAATATGGCAGTGGCCCATAGGCCAGCTCAATGACCTAATAGATCTTTTTCAACTCTGACTACTAAGATTTTATGAGCATCAAGAACTGGGAGCATGCCACTATCAACAAATAGCTTTTTTCAATAGCACTGACAGGCACAGAAATCCAACTTCACAAAAGAACACAAGTCTTGCAGTATCATACACTTCTGGTGCCACCTCTAATTTTCATCACATCTGAAAAAACTTCCTGCTTCAGCATCCAATGCAGAATCCAAAGGAAGATACTTATTCCTCTAAGATGTTTCTTTTCATAGGTGTTCATATAGGTGGTTTTTAAAAATAAATCTCCCTGAAATGGTCTGCAAATGATTAGGTCCAAAGCTCAACTCGATGGGAAATTTTCAATTTAGGGGTCCTGATGAGGGTAATCACTAAAGTTGAGATTGAATAGTTGCTTGACCTTACTATTTAGTCTAAATTAGAGCCCTGCATAGGCTGGAAACCTGGGGCCTCACCGGATTGGCAGAGTCAGATTAATGCAGGGGCTTTAGGGACTGCAACCCATTGTTCCATGTATAGAATTGGTGGTGGTGTGAGGTGGGGAAGGGTGGATTCCCCTACTTTATATAGATGTATGCATATGTCCTGTTGGCTTTGAGCATGGCTTTGCTTCAGGAGACAGGGTAGGAGAGGAGTCACGCAGTGGAATTAAGCAAACTTGCAATTCCTCAAATATCCTCTTCCTCAATTCAGTCCTGATATACCCTCCAATCCCTGAGTCCCTGCTAAAAGTAGTGATAGAAGTAGTATTTATTGAGTACATACTTGGTGCTGTACACTGCCATAGGCACTTGGGAAGTGCAGAATGATGAAGTGATATGATCCTTGCCCACAAGAACTTTGTACTCTAATGGGGGAGACAAACAGGAAAATCTATGAACTGAATAAACAGTTTAATATACATTTTTATGGTATTAATTGCTTACTATGTGCCAGGCACTGTACTAGGTGTTGGTGTAGATGCGAGTTAATCGGATTGGACACATTCCATATCTCCTTTGGGGCTCACAGTCTTAATCTCCATTTTACAGATGAGGTAACTGAGGCACAGAGAAGTTAAGTGACATGCCCAAGGTCACACAGCAGACAAGTCATGGATCAGGGATTAGAACCCAGGTCCTCTGACTCCCAGGCCTGTGGTCTTTCCACTCGACCACACTGTTAGGAGATCTGAGGATGATTATATCTGAGTTCACAAGGGCCAGACTGACCTGGGATCACCACAGGTGTTTGAATTCGAATTATAAGCAGTTAAAAGTTCATTTCTGAGGGGAATTGAGGTATGTGCATAGTTGCCTCGTGGACTGCTAAAAGAGATACTCGGCCACTGAGGGCAAGTTTTTCATCTCTTCTGGCACCTAGTACATCCAGTTGATGGCAGCACAGTTCCCGGCCTATAATTGGGGATTATATGGGCTAAGAGAATCGCCTGAGACCAGCTGAGTTTGACTTTTTTTCACTTAATTCTAGAGACCTTGGTCCCATTTAGTCCATGGGCATTCCTGACCCCATACAGAGCTCTAGTTCAAGTCTCTGAGTAAGGAAAAGTTCCATTGCAAGTATAAGATCCTTGCCTAGTAAAGATTTCTTACCTAACTACAATTCTAGAAGAGTTAATTATTAATAATTACTGCAATAATCCCTGCCCACCCTTTCATTTCTCTTCCCCCCCACCCACAAACACACACACACCAACTCCTCACTGGCAAGGCAGTCTCACGATAGGTAACAGGCTCTCTGTTTCTGAGGCTCAGCTCAGATGACTAGCAAATACTGAACAGGAGGTGAGAGAACTAACACCTTCCTCTAGATCCCAGCTGGAATCCTCTAAGACAACTCATTCAGAATGTATAAACAAACAGGCTGCTTGAGGAACATTTAATATTTTAATTATTTAAATACAGATTGGTTCTGACTCCTCAGGACTTTTGATGTGTGTGTGTGTGTATATATATATACATAAAATTAATTCTGACTCATCTAATCATTTAATTCTGGACAATTCCTTGATTTCACAACCACATTCACAGAGGGGAAGCTAGTTTGAAACCTATTATTGTATAGAAGTGTGGAAAATGAATTTGTGCCAATCTTTTGGGAAAGAAAGGTTTGCCAACTGAAGAGATCTTTGGGATGCATTTCTGGCAGTTTTTATAGTGCAAATCCACCAATGAGTTTTAGTGTCTTAGAATGGAAATATATGACAATAGCATCCATTTTAGGTCCTCATTATCCATGGAGGGACCACGTAAGTGGTGAAAGCGATAATAGAACCCCAATTTTTCAGATTGTAATGCATAATTTTACACATCCAACATATTTTCCATAAGTCTCAGGACTCAAATAGATCACAGAAAATGGTCTATTATATTTAAGATAGCCAAAATATTACATTTTTGATCTAATTTTTATTTTTAAAAGGAAAAATTGATCCAATAAATCAAGAACAATTCTTCTTTTCTTGGGGCAGCCACTTGTTTTTGTACTTGAGAATTTTTCAAGTTTTCCTAATGAAACACAGAAGGGAGGCAAAAAGGAAACTATCTTCCCTTGTCTCAGCCGCCAAAAACTAGACCCACACAACAAAGCAAGCAGTGAACCTTCTTAATGTTGGATCCTCTTCATCCAACTGCTCCTTCTATGGCTGTCACTACTGATGCCTGAAAGCAAGAAGCCAGGTTTAAGGAGGGGCTCTTTTCTCTCAGGGGCCATTCCAGGACTGTGGTAGACTTAGGAACAAGTAGACATAAAAACTGTAGAATTAAGGGGCTGAAAACAGACCTAATGAAACTCCTCCCTCCAGACGCTCATGATCAAAGAGTACCACTGCAGTAAGACAATCAATCTGCAGTTGCATACATAAAATTTTGGCAACACTTGGTCCTCATTGCTTTCAACAGCGGCTTTAGACCTCTAAAACTGGGCACAATCCCAGAATTTAGATCCAGTTGCATTACACATACCAGAAAAGACAACACCACAGCAGAGGCCTGCTCAACCACTTTCTTTTTAACCTCACGTCTGTGAAAGATTGTTCCAAAAAAATAAGTGAAACCCTATGTCCTCACCGGGTGGCTATTTTTGCGCCCATCAATTCAATAAAACTATCCAGATTTGCCAGACAACCAACTTACTGGAGACAAAGCTGCTTCTCTTTCCCCAGTGGAAATTTGCCCCTTTCCCTTCTGCCAACCTATTCCCTAAGATTGCTCAGAAAACTTGCCAGAGCCTCCCGAGATAAGCAGCGAGCCTTTTAAGCAATTCAATCAATGTCCAAAAATGAGAAACGTGGCCTCAGGCCACCACATTCCCAGTACATATAGTTTTGAATCTTTGCCTTCCCCAACTTGGTGTCCTTCAGCCCTCTTAGGGATCCTTCCCCTCCACCGCTCTGAGTCCTACTACAACCCCTAGTTCAGTGCTCTGACTCTGGCTATGTTCAATAAATATTGATTAATGAAGGATCAATGAAGGTGAACTTTTACCCCATGATGTTCTCCAGGCAGTTGCACTCCATGTTTTAACACTGTGATGTCCACCGAAAAAGGTTTTGTAAACATAGCTCTTGCGACACAGGGCAGACCTGGCTGCTTATCTGAAATGCAAACTGGCCAGCCTTCTAAACATGCGGAAAGGGCCGGTTTTCAAATTCCTCTGCGACTGTGGTGAGTCACACCACTGTTCAAAGTTCATTTGAAAGAAGGATTTCTTTTTCTAATTTTTCCAAACCTTCATCTGCTGTATCCATAATGCAGCTGTGTACTGCCTAGCCTTCTCGTAGCCTCAAAGAGTTAATACTTTTCTTTGGTGCCTAATGTAACTTCCAGAAAGAAACTTTAGGGGGTGGGAGAATTGGGCTCAATTGGAGGAGTGTCTTCGGGATAGGTTGGGAATAGTTTCTGGTAGACTGGAGAATAGGTGAGAACTAAATCAAGGAAACATCCTCGGGTCCCTCTGGAGTGTGTCACTCAGAGGGTGCATTTATAGGTACCTGCCCTTCCTTGTTGCCATAATCCTTCTTAATCCACCCTAATAAAAGAGGAAATGAAAAACCAGCAAGAACCACCCAAACCAATCTTAGAGTAACTTGAAGGATAAGATCTAATAAGTCTATTACAATTGGACCACCAACATGGAGACTCCACTGAGCTTGGCTGTTTTCCCACCTTGTCACTGGTCACCACCTCACATGTGGTGTTCTTTAACCTACTGCTGTTCTTGGGAACCTGTTATCTTCCTCGTTTAGAGATTAACTGCCCACCATCCACAGGATCAAACTTCACATCATCTCATTCCTTCATCAGACCTAATTTATCTCTGAGATTTTTTTCAACTGTACTTTTGCTGTATGTTAACTTTTCAACTGAACTTTTACTTTTCTTAGGAGGAAGAAATCTCAATGCTAATAATAAGTGTAAGTTTCTGCCCTTTGGGTTTGCATACTGGGAAATCCCATTTGAAGGGGTTTCTGTGGCTTTGTCTGGGTTTCTGTGAGTGAACTCTCTAATTTACTAATTTCAAAGAAAGTGAATGGCAAAGATTGTGGCGAAAGCCGTGCAAATTCCAGTAGTGAGAGAGTGTTGTGCAGAGTTTATGGCAAGGCCTAAGAAGCACATGCCCTATTAGAACAATAAATCAACTTGGTTTACAAAATGAACTACTGATCATTTTTAAAATTTTAAAACTGCTTTGATTCTTTTTCTTCACAGTGTGAACCTTAACAGGAGTGGAGCTATTTCAAGGGGAATTAATTGCTCAGTCTAAGCTCATTTTCTAATTACTGTTTAGAGGCTCTAGGATCTGAGTTGTTCCAGACACTGACCCATCTTGGCTGAGTAATGGCTCTGGAAGGCTTTACCTTCCACCTGCCTGCATTCCTGAGGCAAACAGACATCTGTTACAACACAAGGTCCAGTGGGTATTATGTTTAATTAGAAAATGGCATTACAATGCCCCTGTGACTTGGCTGACCTGAGCCCCTAATGATATACCATACATCAGAATATTGCTTTGCATGGATTTCTATTTACTGAGACTCAATTTACATGTTAAATTATTTAGCTAAGACTTCAAAAAGCAAATACAAGAACTGAGAGAATATTTAAAAATGAGGGATATGTATATATATATATATATATATATACACATATAAACATGAAATGTAGGCATTTGGTCACTCTAGGGGACCAGGGGAGTAAGATGTTTCCCAAGGAGCAGAGCAAGAAGGGGCAGTGGTCCAGAACAGCACACCAGTAAAACCATAAATGCCAGTGCAGCTGCTTTTTTAATCAAAGCTTTGATACCACTAGTAGAGCTCAGGCCTAGAAATTAACTAAATTTGGCTGCCGTGAAAAGTTCATTAAGGTTCTGAAACTACATCACATCAGAGCATATTCTAACACCTGCATCCAGGTCTCCCGTTGCATCTTCCATCCTGTCTGTGTAAATTAAGTTGAACAGGACCAGGCCAAGTACACATCCCTGCTTTAGTTCACTGGTGATGGGGAATGAAGTAGATTTAAATAAAGCCCTCACCCTTACATTACTCCCTCGGTGAACTCATCCGCTCTCACGGCTTTGACTACCATCTCTACGCAGATGACACGCAGATCTACATCTCCGCCCCTGTCCTCTCCCCCTCCCTTCAGGCTCGCATCTCCTCCTGCCTCCGGGACGTCTCCACCTGGATGTCGGCCCGCCACCTAAAACTCAACATGAGCAAGACTGAGCTCCTCATCTTCCCTCCCAAACCCGGTCCGCTCCCAGACTTCTCTATCACCGTGGATGGCACGACCATCCTTCCCGTCCCGCAGGCCCGCAATCTCGGTGTCATCCTTGACTCGTCCCTCTCGTTCACCCCACACATCCTATCCGTTACCAAGACCTGCCGGTTTCACCTCTACAATATCGCCAAGATCCGCCCTTTCCTCTCCACCCAAACGGCTACCTTACTATTACGGGCTCTCGTTATATCCCGGCTAGACTACTGTGTCAGCCTTCTCTCTGACCTCCCTTCCTCCTCTCTCACCCCGCTCCGGTCTATTCTTCACTCCGCTGCCCGGCTCATCTTCCTGCAGAAATGATCTGGGCATGTCACTCCCCTTCTTAAACAACTCCAGTGGTTGCCTATCGACCTCCGCTCCAAACAAAAACTCCTCACTCTAGGCTTCAAGGCTCTCCATCACCTTGCCCCTTCCTACCTCTCCTCCCTTCTCTCTTTCTACCGCCCACCCCGCACGCTCCGCTCCTCCGCCGCCCACCTCCTCACCGTCCCTCGGTCTCGCCTATCCCGCCGTCGACCCCTGGGTCACGTCCTCCCGCGGTCCTGGAACACCCTCCCTCCTCACCTCCGCCAAACTGATTCTCTTTCCCTCTTCAAAACCTTACTTAAAAATCACCTCCTCCAAGAGGCGTTCCCAGACTGAGCTCCTCTTCCCCCTCTACTCCCTCTGCCATCCCCCCTTCACCTCTCAGCAGCTAAAGCCTCATTTTCCCCTTTTCCCTCTGCTCCTCCACCTCTCCCTTCCCATCCCCACAGCACTGTACTTGTCCGCTCAACTGTATATATTTTCGTTACCCTATTTATTTTGTTAATGAATTGTACATCGCCTTGATTCTATTTAGTTGCCATTGTTTTTACGAGATGTTCTTCCCCTTGACGCTGTTTAGTGCCATTGTTCTTGTCTGTCCGTCTCCCCCGATTAGACTGTAAGCCCGTCAAACGGCAGGGACTGTCTCTATCTGTTGCCGACTTGTTCATCCCAAGCGCTTAGTACAGTGCTCTGCACATAGTAAGCGCTCAATAAATACTATTGAATGAATTACATTACAGTGACCTTAAGAACAAAGTGAAGGGCAAAATCATAGAGAGGGAAGAGAAGTAGAGTGAAGGCAAATGAGGCTGGAAAGAATAGCTAATGGGAGCTGAGGTGAGGGAAAGGGAAGAGACTTTCACTTCATGCTAGAAAATGAGGTGTACTGGACTTAAAAAAGCAACTGTGTAACTTATTGCCTCATTTGCTTCAAAGATGACAGTTCTGTTCTAATAACAAACAGTTCATACAATGGAAAATATAGATCCTGCCCTGAACTCCACATTCTATTCTTAATAAAATACACACTAGGGAATTCTATACAATGCCATAGACCTCTTATTAACATTCATGAGAGTTTACCTTCCTAAATCATCTTGTATATTACGAGAATGGAACCTATTATCTGAGGTCTCTTGTTAAGAGTACCTTTTAACTTCTAAACATTTTATAATCACTTCCAGACTTTCATTTATGATACACATTGTGTTAGAGAAGATGAACTGTCCGTGAAACTTTGTTTCTAAAGCTTTTTGAACTTTTTTCTTTTGACTCACTGCTTAAAAGAGATGGATTTGATGTACTGTGCAATGTTGAGCATATCAACAATAGTAACTCATGTGTGTGTGTGTGTGTGTGTGTGTGTTCAGGAAGGTAAAAGGAGGGAGAGAGAGGAAAAGGACCTGAAGAATCTGGCAATAACTCCTGAACCAACAATTTGGCATATTTTTTGAATCATTGTTAACATTTGGAGTGGATTTAGAAAGAGGCAATATCTCCATTCAATTTCAATCATGTCTGAATAACCAAGAGCAGGAGCTGAAGGGTTAAGCCTGTAAATAGGAAAATGTTTCTAAAAAATCTAAAAACAGAGGAAAATGTGCATATTTTTGAAGATGACATCAGATCAGCCTGTAGATTTCAAGTAATCCTGCAATATCAAAACTACCAGTGAACATGCATTAGATGGTATACTATTATATTTTTCCATGTCCTGGAGTTGTGCACTGAAAGGGCCCTGTTCAACTTTCCATGTCAGGATTTTCAAGGAAAAATTCCAGTAAAACATGTTTAAAACAGTGAGGCCTTCTGAGTGAAAACACAAGATTTCCAGTTTTCAAAAATCCTCTTGTTAAAAAACAAAGTTTTTATTTTGTCATTTTTCTTTGCTTTAATTCACTCACCACCCCTCTTGCATTAAGCTGGAATTCCCAAGATTGGCTTCAAGGCTGTCCACTACTCTGCTGTATCTTGCTCATGACTCTCCTGTCTTCTTCTTCTCTCTACATTATTTCCCCATCAAATCCATCAAATGACCTCACCTCTCATCTTCAAAACCCTCTTAAAATGGCACCTCTCCCAAGAGACCTTCCCTGACAAATCCCCCACCTTCCTGCTCCTGCCACTCCAACATCCAGGTGAATGTACCAGAGGCTAACAACTCTAATGAACTCTAATGAGCCAGAAACCAACATAATATGGCCAAGAACCACAGATAGAAACAAAATTTCCCTTAACCAGAACAGTGATCCAGTGTTTCTGTTGGGGAAGGGGTAAGCAGTCAGCAAGAGACAGCCAGGGAAGAGCTGCAGCATTTAGTGAACAGGAAGCCACATAGCCTGTTAACTAGCTTGTCACCATGAACTGCAAAGCAAGTAAGGCAGACCCGCAGCCTGACCACCTCAGGAAGATTGTTGATTTTCTGTTAATTGCCAATATTTGCTTTTATATTTTGTGTCTAAATCCTAGTCATATAAATTAGATGATTTCTGATTTATGTTTGTCTCCTCCATTAGATTGTAAAGGCTAAGGTGGCCAACAATGGCACACCAATGAACCGGAGCCTGAGACAAATGTAATTTCATGCTCAGTAAAGACATACAGTGTGATGCTTGGACATCACATGACTGCCATTTGCAAAAATCCATTCGATTTGGCCCAATTGGCCCAAGCCTAGGATATCTGGCCCAATTGCTCCAGAGCCCTTTTGTTTCTCTCCCAGGTCCATGCAAAGTCCACAGTACCTGAGCTGTGAAACTTGGTGTCAGGACCATAGTGGAGGGGAGTTCAGCATTGAAAATAAAATACTGTACACAAAGTCATCAGGTACATAATGGAGCCAGATGGAGACAGGCCAGTTGATAACCGCACCTATGGCCACCTTGTTGAAGGCAGAGATCATGTGTTTTACTTATACTGTATGTTCTCAAAGGCATAGTACAGTGTTCTGCACATTGATGTTCAATATACATATTTTATACATATGCATAATCCCACCTTGGGTTTTGAAGATGACTCTACAGATGGTAACCTAAAAATGAGTGCAAGTGTTGCTGAAAAGACTGATGCATAACTGACATTGCTTGGTTACAGTTCACCTGGCATAGTCCTCTGGCAAGACAGTTTTGAATTTAGTAATATAGACAATGTTCAGGTAACATTTTCTAGCCCTTCCCCTAGTTCATAAATAGGGTTCCTCAGATATCCACAAATACCACCAAATGCCATTGCTGCTTCATCAGAGATAAAATGACCAATATCCCAGATTGTGAATTTAGATAGGGTTGTCATAGAGGAATAGGGAAGGTGCTATTCTATCATCTTTGGGAGATGTGCTTCAATTGTTTTTCTACTAGTAGATAGTTTTCCCTGAGACATCCACGCAATCTTGTGTGGTCCCCCCACAAATCATGCATTGCAACACGGTTCAATGGGGTTAAGGGAGAGCCTGTAGCTGTGGGCAGAATATCACCGGGTGCCCTCTACCGAAGCCGTTGTGCCTTCTTTTGCTTTTTATACTGTGGTTGTGTGGGGAACTCACGTTTGCCATGCAAACCATTGCATTTTTTTTTTTTTACAGGCTATTAGGCTTGTTCATCCATGGACAAAACTGATCAATTTTGAGTTTTGCAGGATAATAGGGATGGGAAATGGGAAGGTGACAAAATGGATAAGAAGAATTGACAATATAAAGGTTGATGACAATTTCTTTCCTGAGGAAACCTGAGAAAGGTTCAAAGGTGTCTATATTCACCCCTACCTCACCTCATTTTAAGATGTGAAAATATAAAACATGTTTTCAGAAAAGTCCTATCAACAGTACATAACCTCCTGTAATCAGTAGGAACATAGGTGGTAACTAAATCTTAGATTAAAATGAAATAATCTGGACTTCTCTTTTCCTGGCATATATAGTCATATTGAACACCTATCCTATCTATCTATAGATTGAACACCTATCTATCTCTTGTCTGCTGTGTGACCTTGGACAAGTGACAACTTCTCTGGGCCTCAGTTTCCTCATCTGTTATATGGAAATTAAATCCTGCCCCTCCTTCTTAAACTGAGTCACATATGAATTATCTTGTATCTACTCCCATGCTTAGTACAGAACTTGGCAAGGAATAAACACTTAAAAAGTTCCACAATAAAAAAAAGCATAAAAATTCCCAAGTGCTTAGCACAGTACTGTATAGAACCTCACCTTATACCATTAATCCTTGGAGAAAGAGCTAAAATTTATGACCTCTTGTCCTAAAGTCAAAAAGCTCTCATTAGTGAGAGCTTACAAATGTGGAACTAAAGGTAAAAACTGGTGAATGTGTAAGAAGCTGTCCAAGAGCGGGAGAACAAGTCGACCACGGATCCTGGGGCAATTTTGGGCGGGGACCTTCTCCTTTAGCAGGGCTGCTGAGCCACACAATTGAACATAAGTAGCAGAGGGAGAATGGAAAAGGTAAAAGGATCGTTCAAGGCAGGGCTTCGAACATGTGCAGGAGGAGTTACACTGATACACATGTTCCAAGTTTGGAACAAGACCTAAACACGTGGATTTAATCAAGAGATGGGCAAAAGGAGGTGGGCTACACAATCCATTTTGTGTCTGAGGTTTGTTCTGAACAAGTCCAAGAGCATGAACCTTTGGATGCCATAATAATATTGGGGCATCTGTGGAAGGCTTTGGGGCCCTCTAGGATTATGAATTGGGCTCCTAAAATCCTGGAACTCTGAGGCAGCTGCTTTAGTTGTCACAGACTTTCACCTCTTGCCTGGGCGTATCTCTGTATGTTATTGAGCTACCAATTACCAAGGCAAGCAAATATCCTCCAGATGAAAGATGTATATTGTAGCCTAAGCAAATTCATGATAGAGCTAGAAGAGAAAAAGCAGCAAAAAGTGCAGGTTTAGGGGATTTTTACTGGGAAACCAAAGTCATATGTATAAGCTGTTAGTGATGGAATTTTTTCAAGGAGAGAAGGATTTGGCACCAACAAGACTTTCTAAGAATTGACTGTGGAGTGCTTTGTAGATGGGCTAAATTATCCAGTTCAAGGTGAAATGAACTTTCCATGTGTCTGACTTACCTAATCTATCTGAAAGGAATTTCCAGGCTGAATCTTCTCTTGCCTGTGGGGAAAGGGGCAGAAGACAACTACAAACCCTTAAGGAATTTTGCACCATTTGGAACATATATGGCTCTTGCATTTGCATCCCTTGCCTCTTACCTAGAGAATTTTGACTCTAAGAGGGAGGGAGAGGATGGTGGAAGTATCTGATAAAGTAAGAACAGATAATTTCCTTTTTCTTCAAATTTCTTTTTTTGAAATTGAATTAAGTTTCAGAGAAAAGCTGTTTTGTAAAAATAGCCTCTTGGGGATAAAAACACAGGAGACAATTTGTGAACTACAGTATGTTTTGACTGCAGGTAAAAGTGCACTACCCATTGAATAGTTAATGATAGTAAGGGAATGCTTAGTACAGTGTCCGAGCTTTTCATTCCATGATCCCATTGCCTCAGGTAAACTGTTTTCTGGTATTATAGTACTTTTGTCTTTTATGTGTGAGGGCTACTATAATTCTAGGTCCATTCCTATTCACTTTCTCCTTTTCACATATCATTAGTTCTTCTCTTTATAAAAGTGTTCTTTGTATTCTTCGACACAAGATATAGAAATCATATTGATTTCAATAATTGCTTCTTCCAGCTTAAATCAATCAACCAATGGCATTTATTGAACATCTACTGTGGACAGAGCACAGTTCTAAGAGCTGGGTATAGTACATGAGAAACAAAAGATGTGGTCCCTGCCCTCAAGGAGTTTACACTCTAACAGTGAGGTAGGCAGACATCAATTGCTTATAAATAATGGGAACAGGAGGGAGAATAGGATACAATAGGAAAAGAGTATGGAAGATGAAGTAAAAAAAAAAAAAGGAGTAAATGAGCAGTGCGCAAGGATTACTCCATAAATACATAGATACTGAGGATTGGTGTAAAGATATAGGTGCTAAGGGTTCCCTCTATACAAACTGCTTCCATGTTGGTCCCAATGCCTATATTAATAATAATAATGTTGGTATTTGTTAAGCACTTACTAAGTGCAGAGCACTGTTCTAAGTGCTGGGGTAGATGCAGGGTAATCAGGTTGTCCCACGTGAGGCTCACAGTCTTAATCCCCATTTTACAGATGAGGTAACTGAGGCACAGAGAAGTTAAGTGCCTTGCCCACAGTCACACAGCTGCCAAGTGGCAGAGATGGGATTCGAACCCATGACCTCTGATTCATTCATTCATTTCATTCATTCAATAGTATTTACTGAGCGCTTACTATGTGCAGAGCAATGTACTAAGTGCTTGGAATGAACAAGTCGGCAACAGATACAGTCCCTGCCGTTTGACGGGCTTACAGTCTAATCGGGGGAGACAGACAGACAAGAACAATGGCAATAAATAGAGTCAAGGCGAAGAACATCTCATAAAAACAATGGCAACTAAATAGAATCAAGGCGATGTACATTTCATTAACAAAATAAATAGGGTAATGAAAATATATACAGTTGAGCAGATGAGTACAGTGCTGAGGGGATGGGAAGGGAGAGGGGGAGGAGCAGAGGGAAATGGGGGGAAAAGAGGGTTAAGCTGCAGAGAGGTGAAGGGGGGGGCGGTAGAGGGAGTACAGGGAGAAGGGGAGCTCAGTCTGGGAAGGCCTCTTGGAGGAGGTGAGTTTTAAGTAGGGTTTTGAAGAGGGGAAGAGAATTAGTTTGGCGGAGGTGAGCAGGGAGGGCATTCCAGGACCGCGGGAGGACGTGGCCCAGGGGTCGACGGCGGGATAGGCGAGACTGAGGGACGGTGAGGAGGTGGGCGGCAGAGGAGCGGAGCGTGCGGGGTGGGCGGTAGAAAGAGAGAAGGGAGGAGAGGTGGGAAGGGGCAAGGTGATGGAGAGCCTTGAAGCCTAGAGTGAGGAGTTTTTGTTTGGAGCGGAGGTTGATAGGCAACCACTGGAGGTGTTTAAGAAGGGGAGTGACATGGCCAGATCGTTTCTGCAGGAAGATGAGCCGGGCAGCGGAGTGAAGAATAGACTGGAGCGGGGCGAGAGAGGAGGAAGGGAGATCAGAGAGAAGGCTGACACAGTAGTCTAGCCGGGATATAACAAGAGCCTGTAGCAGTAAGGTAGCCGTTTGGGTGGAGAGGAAAGGGCGGATCTTGGCGATATTGTAAAGGTGAAACCGGCAGGTCTTGGTAACGGATAGGATGTGGGGGGTGAACGAGAGAGATGAGTCAAGGATGACACCGAGATTGCGGGCCTGAGAGACAGGAAGGACGGTCGTGCCATCCACGGTGATAGGGAAGTCTGGGAGAGGACTGGGCTTGGGAGGGAAGATAAGGAGCTCAGTCTTGCTCATGTTGAGTTTTAGGTGGCGGGTCGACATCCAGGTGGAGACATCCCGGAGGCAGGAGGAGATGCAAGCCTGAAGGGAGGGGGAGAGGACAGGCGCAGAGATGTAGATCTGCATGTCATCTGCATAGCGATGGTAGTCAAAGCCCGTCAAATGGCAGGGACTGTCTCTATCTGTTGCCAACTTGTTCATTCCAAGCGCTTAGTACAGTGCTCTGCACATAGTAAGCGCTCAATAAATACTATTGAATGAAAGCCGTGAGAGCGAATGAGTTCACAAAGGGAGTGAGTGTAAATGGAGAACAGAAGAGGGCCAAGAACTGACCCTTGAGGAACTCCAACAGTTAAAGGATGGGAGGGGGAGGAGGAGCCTGCGAAGGAGACCAAGAATGACCGGCCAGAGAGATAAGAGGAGAACCAGGAGAGGACGGAGTCTGTGAAGCCAAGGTGAGATAAGGTGTGGAGGAGGAGGGGATGGTCGACAGTGTCAAAGGCAGCAGAGAGGTCAAGGAGGATTAGAATGGAGTAGGAGCCATTGGATTTGGCAAGAAGGAGGTCACGGGTGACCTTAGAGAGAGCAGTTTCGATAGAGTGGAGGGGACGGAAGCCAGATTGGAGGGGGTTTAAGAGAGAATGGGAGTTAAGGAATTCTAAGCATCGATTGTAGACGACTCGTTCTAGGATTTTTGGAAAGGAAGGGTAGTAGGGAGATAGGGCGATAACTGGAGGGGGAAGTGGGGTCAAGAGTGGGTTTTTTTAGGATGGGGGAGACGTGGGCATGTTTGAAGGCAGCGGGGAAGGAGCCATTGGAGATTGAGTGGTTAAAAATAGAAGTTAAGGAAGGGAGGAGGGCAGGGGCGATGGTTTTAAGAAGGTGAGAGGGAATGGGGTCCGAGGCGCAGGTGGAGGGGGTGGCACTTGCGAGGAGGGAGGAGATCTCCTCTGAGGATACTGCAGGGAAGGATGGGAAAGTAGGGGAGTGGGTTGGTGGGGGGGAGGGGAGAGGCGGAGGGGTGACTTTGGGGAGCTCAGACCTGATTGTGTTGATTTTCGTGAGGAAACAGGTGGCCAGATCATTGGGGGTGAGAGATGGGGGAGGGGGAGGAACAGGGTGCCTAAGGAGAGAGTTAAAGGTCCGGAACAATTGGCGGGGGTGACAGGCATGGGTGTCGATGAGGGAGGAGAAGAAGTTTTGCCTGGCGGAGGAAAGGGCAGAGTTAAGGCAGGAAAGGATAAATTTGAAGTGTGTGAGGTAGGCTTGGTGCTTGGACTTTCACCAGCAGTGCTTGGCAGCTCTAGCATAGGAGTGTAGGAGGCGGACAGAGAAGGTGATACAGGGCTGTGGGTTAGTGGAGCGAGAGCGGCGGAAGGAAAGGGGGGCAAGAGAGTTGAGATGAGTAGAGAGGGTGGAGTTGAGAGCGGAGACCTGATCATCGAGAGTGGGAAGTGAGGACAGGGCGGCAAGGTGAGGAGAGATGCTTTTGGAAAGACAGATGGGATCAAGAGAGCGGAGGTCTCTGTGGGGCAGTAGCGAAGATTTGCAGGGGGAGGGAGTGTGAGAGATGAGGCAGGTGAGAAGGTTATGGTCAGAGAGAGGGATTTCAGAGTTGGTGAGGGAGGAGATAGTGCAGCGGTAGGAGATGACGAGATCGAGGGTGTGACCGAGTCGGTGAGTGGGCACGGTATGGTGGAGGAGGAGGTCGGCAGAGTCGAGGAGGGATAGCAGGCGGGCGGCAGAGGAATCATCGGGTACATCCATGTGGATGTTGAAGTCTCCGAGGATCAGAGTGGGCAGAGAGAAGGAGAGAAGGAAGGTGAGAAAGGGGTCTAGGTGGTTGAAGAAGTCGGAGGTGGGACCAGGAGGGCGGTAGATGACAGCAACAAGTATCTGGAGGGGGTGGTAGAGGCAAATGATATGGGCTTCGAGGGAGGGGATGGAGAGGGAGAGGGGAGGAGGGATAGTGCGGAAGCAGCAACGGGGTGAGAGGAGGAAACCGACGCCTCCTCCCTTACCGGTGAGTCTGGGGGAGTGGGAGAAGGAGAGGCCTCTGCTGGAGAGAGCAGCAGCGGAGACCGTTTCATCGGGAGTGAGCCACGTTTCTGAAAGGGCGAGGAGGAGGAGAGAGCGGGAAAGGAAAAGGTCATGGACGAAAGGCAGTTTACCTGTAATGGAGCGGGGGTTCCAGAGGCCACACTTGAAAGTAGCTGTGGGTGCAAGGGGGGGAGGAGGGGAAGGGCGGGGGGAGGGGAGGGTTTGGATGGGAATGAGGTAGCGGGGCCCTGGACGGGGAGAGGGGGATGAGGGGTAGCGGTGGGACAGGAGGACTGGGATGGGGCGTGGTGGGGAAGAGAGAAGGGGGGAGGGGGTGAGGAGGGGGTTTGGTGTGGGGGAGAGTAGGGGGAGGGGGAAGAGGGGTAGCGCTGGTAAAGTATGGTTCTAGGACGGGGGAGGGGAGGGGGGAGGAGGCAGAGGAGAGAGCGGGAAAGAGCTGAGCGAGAGAGGGGAAGGGGAGGATAGGAAGGGGCGGGAGGGAGGAGGGGGGAAGGAGGGACATGGTGAGGCCAGAGAGGTGGGTGGCAGCACTGACAACAATAAACAGTAACTAACGAAATCGGTAATATAGCAACATGATACAGTATGATACAATACAGTAGTGTTAATAAGCGGGCGATGACCAGGGTCGGGAGTAGGCTTGATTAAGGGCCGACCTGATCAAACTCAAAGTCAGGCGGCTGGTGAGGCCAGAGAGGTGGGTGGAAGCACTGACAACAATAAACAGTAACAAGCGAAATCGGTAATATAGCAACATGGTACAGTATGATACAATACAAGTGTTAATAAGCAGGCGATGACCAGGGTCGGGGGTCGATCCAACCCGACCCGATCAGACTCAAAGTCAAGCGGCTAGCGGCCGAGAGAGTCCCAGAGCTCATGACCAAATGTCCCTGAGGTGGCGGTGGGGGCCCTGAGGTTGTCCGGGGTGCGTTGCGGCCATAGGCGGCGGCTAAGGTAAGGTAACACGGTGAAAACAAGGACAGCGTCGGCTGGGGCGGGGGCAGGGGAAATGAATCACCTCACGGGGGAAGAGGGAGTGAGGGCTTCCCAAAATGGCCACTTCAGGTGGAGTGGGGGGGCGGTTGGGGAGCACAATGTCCCCGGGCCCGAGCAGGGGGACACAATGTCCCCACCCAGGCTCTTTCCACTGAGCCACGCTGCTTCTCTTCTGCCTCAACTACTGCATCCTCCTCCTCACTGATTCCCTGTCTCCCATTTCTCTTCGCTTCAGTGCAAATTTCACTCTGCTGCCTCCATCACTTTTCTAAATAAACATTCTGCCCGCATTTCCCCACTCCTCGAAATCCTCCAATGGTTGACCATTCACCTTCACATCAAACTTCTCACCATGAACTTTAAGCCACTCAATCAGCTCTCCCCCTCCTACCTAAACTTACTAATATTCTCCTACAGCCCACACACTTCACTTCCCTAACACCAATCTATGTACTGTGCCTCAATCTTTTCTTTCTTTCCGATGACCCCTTACTCACATCCTCCTTCTGGCCTGGAATTTGTCTCCTTTTATTTACAACAGGCCACCATTCTCTCCACCTTCAAAACCCTACTAAAATCATGTCTCCTCCAAGAGGCCTTCCCTGATTAATTCCTCACTTCTGTCTAAGCCCTCCCTTTTGTATCACCTATGCACTTGGGTTTATAAGTACTTTGATACCCACCCCATTCCCAGCCTCCCCACCACTTTTGTATATACCCTTTATAATCTGCTGCTTCCCCTATTTGTAATTTATTTTGTCTCTTTTATTAGATTGTAAATCCTATGGGGGCAGGGTCATGTACACCAACTCTATTGTATTATAATCTCATAAGCACTTAGTTCAGTCTTTTCCTCAAAAGCCCAATAAATATCATTCCTTGATTGGTTAGCTGTTGGACTGAGGTGATTTGGGGCAGTGGGGAATCAATTAGGAAAGACTTCCTGAACTGATGTGGAATTTTGGGATGGCTTAGAAGCTGGCTAGAGCTGTGGTTTGGAGGACTTGGGGTGGGAGGAGTTCCAGGCAGAGAGAATGACATGAACAAGGGGTTGGTAGGCAGGAGAGTCAAGAGCAGGGTACAGTTAGAGAATGGCTTTGGGAGGAGTGAAGAATACATGATGGGAAGTAGAGGGTGAAGGTAAGTGCTAATGTAAAATGGAGAGCCTTGAGGTAAGGAATTACTGCCTGATGAGGTACAAGACAGGGGTGCTAATTGCCTAAGGAGTGTTGTTTGGATTATGGGCATGCCAGCACATCCCTCTCCAAACATCTTCCACCCAGTTTAAGGGGTTGATTTTCAACTCACTGAATAAACCACCTAAGTCTGATTGGTTTCTGCAGTCTGGATATGATTCATCTGGGGTACCTGCTAATCATATGCAATTTGATGCAGTTGTAGGGTGACTCCAGGCAATATCCCCACAAGCCTCACATAGCCCCTATGAGCCTCATTGTGCTGTGCCCAGGATCTTCAAATAGGATGGGTATTACCCCTGTAAGCCTCACACCACCCCACATGCCTCACAATGCTGCATCCCAGCCCCTTAGGGGCATGGGCAGGGGTGGTGCTGTGCATACCTGCTGTCATAACACCCAGTCTCCATGGCCCCCGCCCCTCCGAAGGACAGAGAGGACACACAGGGCGCTCCAAGGTTGTCACGCCACCGTAGCCCCTCTGGAGGATAGAGAGGATGGATAGAGAGACACACTAAGCACTCCAGAAGGGGCAGGAGCAGGGAACATGGAATGCCCCACTTTCCCTATTCCCCAGACCTGCCCCACTATCATTAAGCCAGTGACTACATAGTCTAAACCAATGGACAATGGGCGTAAAGCTGCTGCTCACTGGGTTATGTGGAAGGACTTTGCCTGATAACTGGGTCAAATGATGCTAAACCTTTGTGGTGCCACTGATGCAGAGGGAAATGGATAGTCTTTGGAGGTTTTTGAGGAGTGGGTAGAATGATTGAATACCATTTTAAGATCTGGACAGCAGCAAACAGTGGGAAGAGGTTCATGTCTGGAAAATCAGTGAGGAAGTTGATATAGTAGTCTAATAGTGAGATGAGAGCTTGAAGCAGGGTGGTGGATGGAGTAGTAGGGAGCGATTCAGGAAATGTTGAGAGGAATAATTGGCAGAATTTAGCAAAACCCTAAATGTGAGAGTTAAAAGACAGTGAGGAGTTGAAGATAACACTAAGGTTATGGGTTTCTGGGACAGGGAGGATGGTGGAGATGACAGAGATAGAAAAAGTTAGAAGGTGGAGTGGGTTTAGGAGGGAAGATGGAGAAGTTGAGTTTTAAACATGTTAAGTTTGAGGTGTCAGTGGGACATCCATGTGGAGATATCCTGGAGGCAAAAAGGAATGTGTGTTCGTTTAGGAGGAGAGCGGTTGGAGTGGTTCCATGTCAGCCTGGAGGAAATTATTTCCTCTTCAATTGATGGCTGATTAAGTTTCTGCTTTTGTGAATTTGCCAGGGAAGTAATGCCTCCTCCTTCTTATTAGCCCAGGCTCCCTCTATCTTCGTTCCTGGTCCCTCTTTTCCTACAGCCAAAACTGCCCTGTCTTCCTAATTACCCCTCACTCTCTATTTTATAACTTTCTTTTTTTCCACAACTCCAACACATGGACCTTGCTACTTATGAGGGTTTTAACTGCAGGTGAAAATTCACTACTCACAGGATATTTAAATATAGTAAGGATCATGCTTTGTACAGTCTGCTGGATCCAGACCTCTATTTGATCCTTTAAATATTGCACCTCCCTGCCTTAACTCCTCCAAACAGATGGATCAGATGAAGTCATATTCATATTGCACTCATCACCTATTTCTTCCCCTCTGATGCCACTTGGAACCTACTTCTTTCCCCACTGAATAGTGCCCTCCCTTTGCCCTCTCCCAATCCCCCAGTAGGAGTTCATCAGTTCCTACTCCTTTACTCCTAGGGTTCCAATTCCTTGCTCTCTTTTTCCTTGTCACATAACAATAATAATAGTATTTGCTAAGCACTTACCATGTGTCAAGCACTGTCCTAAGTGCTGGAGTAAATACAAGATAATCAGATTCCACAGGTTAACAGGTATTGAGTCCCCATTTTGTAGATGAGGGAACTGAGGCACAGAGAAGTTAAGTGACTTGCCCAAGGTCACAGACAAGTGGTGGAGCTGGGATTAGAACCAGTTCCCTTGACTTCCAGGCCTGGGCTCTTTCCACAAGGCCACACTGATTCCCACTCAATCCTAGTTCCTTCTACCCTATTGCTTTTTAATCTCTGCTTCTTTCCCTGCAGGGCAAATATGGTAAATGGCTGAAAAACGCTTGGGTTAGTGGGTTGGAAATGACATGCTAGATTTCAAATCAAAGAGAGGAAGGGAATTCAGCATTTCTTGGTTAGATCTTTGCTTGCACTAATTGTGACCCCTGGTATCATACAAATGTTACACCATATGTGTTCTATGCACATTATAAAAGAAATGTTTCATTGTGTTTATAAGTTTCAAGTTCTAGGGGAGAAGGCATACTCTGAAGATTTACATGTTATAATCTGATTTCAAGCTGCTGATTGTTGATCACTACCTAATATTGGCCTTGTCTAACGTGGAAGCCCATTAAAAGTTACAAATTAAAAGTCATTGGGGAAGAACATTATCTTGGCAAGAGTCTCCTGGAAAATATTACAACTGCAAGAGCGCCACGGAAGAGTGCTTTCAACATCAAGATGATGTATCCCAATCGTACGGGAGGGATTGTAGCCAATGAGCTAGCGCAGGGGATGGAGACTCAGGAGTCCTAGAGTTAATTCCTAGGAGAATGGGTATGACATTGAGCAAACCATTTAGCCTCTCCATGCCTCTGTTTTCTCTTTCAAAAGAACAATACTTTACTTTGAAAACCTCTGATGCAAGACATTTTGCAAAACACTAAAGCAGACCTATCAAATATTTGTTGACAACTCTTGATATTAAATAACTATCATTATGTCACTGTAGAGCATTTTTCACAGAAATTGAATTTATAATTACAACCAATCCCACTAGAAAAACCATAAGATATTCCATAAAGGGCAACCTGAGGAAAAAGGTACTGGTGAAAATAGTTACTTCCCAAGAAATAAATCTGAACTATTAGCTACAATAATTGGGAAGAGCACAGGACAAGCATGGAAACAGCATGGCCTAGTGGCAAGAGCCTGGGCTTGGGAATCAGAGGTTGTGGGTTCTAATCCCAGCTCTGCCAGTGGTCTGCTGTGACCTTGGACAAGTCACTTAACTTCTCAGCACTTAGTTCATTTCCTGGCACATAGTAAGTGCTTAAGAAATACCATATTATTATTATTATTATTCTCTGTGTTTCAGTCCCCTCATCTGTAAAATGGGGATTAAGATCGTGAGCCCCATATGGGATAGGGACTGTGTCCAACCTGATTACCTTTTATCTACCCCAGTGCTTAGAACAGTGCTTGGCACATAGCAAGCATTTAAATTCTGTAATTTTTTTTCTAGTCCTATCTCTGCCACTTGCCTGCTATGGGACCTTGAGGAAGTCACAACTTCTCTGTACCTCAGTTTCATCATCTGTACAGTGGGGAAAAGAGGACAATCTCTCCCTCTTAGACCCTGAGTCCTGTGTGAGACAGGGACTGACTGTGTCAGAGCTGATTATCTTGTATTTACCTCAGTGCTTAGCATGTGATAAGCACTGAATAAAGACTATCATTATTGATAGTTAATCTCCCAATACTTATCACCGAATACTTAATTCTCTTAAGCCTGTCAAAGGGCACGGACTGTCTCTATCTGTTACTGATTTGTACATGCCAAGTGCTTAGTACAGTGCTCTGCACATAGTAAGCGCTCAATAAATACTATTGAATGAATGCCCCACGTTTCATCTGTCTTTAAAGTTGAAGTACAATACTCCATTTTAAATGAATTGACTTTTCAGTTTCAAAAACCACTACAAACAGACTGTGGGGTATGGAATACCTACTATGAATGGATTTTCTATAGTTTACTCTCCAGAAGAATCTAACAAAATCTTTTCCTAAAACTCTCCTTGTCCCTTATCAGGTGCTAACATTTGAACATTTGATGGCATTTTTAGTAAGGACAGTAGACCACGTGCTGGAATTTATTGGTGCTGCCTCCCAAAACAAGAACAGAGAACTATTCTAAGTGCTTAGGAGAGTAGAGTACAACAAAGGAGTTTACAGTCTAGAGTCAGCATGTACCTAAACCTTGGGACTCAGCCCAACTTGGCTCTCCTTAATTCCAGTCTTTGCCATGCCTGATTTACTCTAAGTCCTGGTCCTAGAAAGTGGTGAATTAACCTGGAAGTGAGTATGGGCCAAAACAAAATGTGGAATGGGATTTCTGGAAGACACTATTGACACAAGTGTGGTTACCACTGGGAAATCAAATACCAACAGCCCAAGAGAACTCTATAGTGCCCTTGTCACCAACCCATTCATTCAATCACATTTGAGTGCTTACTGTGTGCAGAGCACTGTACTAAGCACTTGGGAGAGTACAATACAACAATTAACAGGCACATTGCCTGCTCACAATGAGCTTGCAGTCTAGAGGGAGGGGGAGACAGATGGACATCAATACAAATAAATTACAGATATGTACATAAGTGCTGTTGGGCTGGGAGGGGAGAGGAACAAAGGCAACAAGTCAGGGTGAAGCATAAGGGAGTTGAAGAAGAGGAAAGGAGGGGCTTGGTCTGAATGCCCATATACCTTGGAATCCCCTAAATTGGAAGGAGAAAGAATTGGGAGTTTATCATCATTTTTGTAAATAAGAATCAAGGTTTAGCCTCTTTCCATTGCAATGCATTTCAAAAAGAACACAATACAAAATCCAGAAGATTGCCTACAAGCAAATCTTCCAACAAACTTCAGTGTGACTGTACAATCTGACTGGTGATTTGAAAATCTTTGAAAATAGTATGGGATCAGCAGTCAGTTTAACAAACTGAAGATATGAGAACAACAAACCACCTGATGTCTGTCCTCAGAGATAATCAAGACACACTACAGGTCCCCATACATTATTGCAGAATCATCTAGGTTATTCAAACAAACGAGTCAAGGTTACAGCAGTGAGCTGAAGCAGAGCAATCCTGAGTTGTTTTTCTGTTATTTGTAGCTCCCAATCACAAATTATCCCATATGCCAGAATCAGTAAAAGACTACTTACAAAACCAAGAAATGTCTTTATTCTCTTTAATATCAAAAAGCAACCCTCGCTTTATGTAGGAGTTAAATATTCTGATTGCATTAGAAATTTGGAAGAGATGCAGTTGGCATATTTTCTTTGATGCCAAAAAATAAAAAGAATCATCCTTTTTTCATCCAGCAAAAATAAAGTAGATGCTAGAGCTGCTCTTGCTACAGGGCCTGATCTCACTACTCTTGGTCCAGTACTGGGATCCTTTTACCACTGACTACTCTAGAATCATTAAGCCTATTATCTAGAGCTCCCGACAGGTTGGTTTACCCCCTCAAGGAGCATCCCTCCATTTACCCCTGTCCCTTGACCTACTACTTGCCAACACACACTCACACCCTTCCTGGCACCTTCCTACCATTCCAAATATGGGGGCCATAGGACTGTCTTCTCTGCCACTTTACTCACATCATTAAGAGCACACAGGATTGGCTTCAATCTTTAAAAAAAAAAATTAACCCATTCTCAGGCTACTTAAAACTGGGGTCTAGAGCAGATATAACGTAATCTGGACAGTATGAGATAAGTATCTAGGCTTACTGAATCATTGCTTGCTCTTTTGTATCTGCTACTAAGAACCTAATTAGCACTATTTCGGTACCTGAATTGCAGTGAACATCACCCCCTGGGATAGTCAGATACTAACAAAGAGCTCCGTTGCCTTCCCTTTGCCAAATCCTGTGGGCTCTTCTCCATACTCATTCTGTTTGAACTTTCTGCTGCTCTTAATTCATTAGCTCTCTCCCAGTCTAATGCTTTTCAACTCAAGCTTTGGGAAAACTTATCTCCCCCTGTCTCCCTACTTCATGAAGCCCTCTACAAAAAGCCATTCATAGGAACCCCACAAACAAGAGGATCAGAACTCATGTATATAAATAAGTATATCAATCCTAAATGCATCCATATGTTTATCTTGATTACCTAGATTTTTTTCCTACAGAAAAGAGGATGTGACAAAAATGCATGCCAATATATGCTTTAAAAAATGACTATGTAGACATTTGCCATAATTTTATCATCTTAGGAATCATTTCAAGCAATCACTCTTTCTAAAATAGTCTGGTCAGATTCAACTATGAGAATGGGACAGCAGCTTCAGTCGAGCTTAACTCCTGTGGAGACGTGAGGTTTAGGTCGCTCAAATGAAAGGCGAAACTTGCAACGCCTATCATGGGTAAGCAAACAATGTAAAAAAACAAAGGGTTTATATGGCCCAAATCGCTCTCTCAACTCTATATTAGATGTCCTATGTATGACATATGCTCTGTCAAAATCCACATAACTAGGTAGTCCCCTGGAGAAACCGTAAAGACCCCTACACCCGATTCTTGCTAATGTCCTACTTCTATCAGAGCCTGCTCATGCATAAAGCAGTAAGTTGCATTTTAGCCATTCTGGATTGCCTCTACCAACAACCAAGGGAAATGAGAAAGGGCTACAGGGAGGCAATTTTGAGCAAATGAAGAAAAGAGCTGAGATCACAGAGTTCTGTGGGCTGTGAGGCATGTTGGTGACAAGGAGAAAAGGAAACCAAGAAGTTTTGTTGAAGGAGCCTTTGTTGAATGCTTGTTACATAATTCTAGGGAAAAAAAATACAATCACTGCATAGGGATAATGAAACTATTATTGTAGCTAAAGGTAGATCTGTTTTATTTTCCCTGGAAGCTACATTAAAAAAAATCAATACTTCCCAGAGTATCTCTGCCTCTGAATACTACTTCCAGCCTTTTACCTCTTAAAAATCATTTTGCAGCCCAGAATAGTTCATGAATGATGACATTTGGAAGAAATTGCTTGGATTATTAAATTCAATCAATCCCCTGACTGAAACTGGACACCTTTTTCCTCTTATTTTTCTCACTGTTCCAATTTATCCAGCCTTTAGACATTTTACAGTGTGTTTGCTCTAGAAATATAAAAATATGACTGTCTAGTAGGATAAGAGGAAAGTAAATAAGGGTCAACCAAAAATAAACTACAGGGAGGAGCCTTTTCTGCAGGGAAGTCTCAGAAACAAGGTCCTTGGGTAATAGAAGGGCCCTCTTTTCCTGGGGGAGGCAGGGGAGCTAGTGAAGTCTTTGGAACAAATGACTCTTTTCCTCAATCTTCCAATAACGAGACTTTTTTTTGCTCCAATTAGTGAAACCAGGGTCAACCTTTTTGTTGTTCTGGTCTTCTCTCTAGTTGCCCAGATGTGACTGTGCCCTGCTTCCTCTTGAAATTATGCCATTTTATTTTCCAGGAGATAAATGTCAAACTCCATACCAGTACTGTTCCACTGCACTAGCATTTTTAAGAGGGGCTGGGCAGAAAAAGAACCATGAAGTTGAAAAAAAAAAAATCAACCAAAGCCCAACATCCGAGTCACAAAGATTGATGTATCAAATGGTGATTTGTGAGTCAATGAAATGGAAATATTGGTTTATTGTCATTAAATGAGTAGGCACAAGGTTCTCCATCCAAAATGAACCGAGCTAAAGCATATTAAATCCAAAGGGAACGAGGCTGTGGGATGCAGAATCTCTCACTAGGTTTCCAGGCACAAAAGAGTAAACCTCCCTTAATCCTGATTTAATGTTCCTTGGCCCATAGAAAAATAAAAAACAAAACCAATTCAAGCCTGGGATTGTGTCCAGAATGAAGCTCTCCCTCCCTCAATTTACCGACTTGCAATCCCTCGCTGATTTTGCCCTCTAAAATTTCTCTTCCATCTCTCTTTGTAATCTTGTGACATTTTCTGGTTCACTAAAGACATCCCAGAATGCCTCATTCAGTGACATCACAGATAATCATGGGTTGCTTCTGGTAGCCCATCTGTTCACTCAGGCATTTGCTTGAGTGAGGGAGAGATATGAGGGGAGTTTTCATTTTAGGCTGGGTAGGGAGATAGGGCCTTTGAAGCTGTTTTCTATCATGGCAGTGCAGCTGTCAGTGTTGGCTGCAGGAGTGGAAGATTGTCCTTGCCTCTCTCTGTTGCCGGCAGTTCTTTGCTTTCTGATATTAATTGGGCTTTCATTATGTGAATGTGCCCAGAGGCTTATGCAATGGGTGCATATATATTCATGAAAATACCAATAAACAAGAGTGCTTTCAAAATAATGTTCACATTTTAAACATTTAATCCATTTTGCTTTTCTTAAATGGAATTTTGTTAAAAAAAAAAAAAAAAAAAAGGATGTAGCCTTACAGTATAACATATTACTAAACAGAAGGTGTTTTGCAGAAAGGTAGAAAGAAACACTGACCAAATCACCTTATTACACTGTACACAGTTGAAAGGAAGCATCACGCTGAATGATTAGGTCTTATCTATTGTAGAAACTCTCTTTTGCTCCAGTGATGCCTCTGTAGATTCAAATGCTAGTGCATTTGACTGTCCCTATATGGAACTACTTTTCGAAGTAGAAATCCTCTGAAATGAACAATAGTACTTAAATTGAATTTGTAAATTCTCTTACTTTTTTTTTATGGATTTCAGGTTTGTTTACAAAATGATTTTGTGGGGATTAGGCATGTTACCTTACCACATAAAATCATTCTGCATTGAATCTCACGGCACATTATCTCTCTTGAAGACTACTGAAAGCTACAAGGCTCCAAACAGTTTCATTCCAGCACTGCTCTTCAAAGGAGGAAATGAATCCATTAAAAATTAGCATTAAAACATACTGCTGTGGTAACAGTTTACAGAGTAGAACTCCTTCTCAGAAAAAATGGAGTTCTTGAATTACTTAACTACTCTGCCTTCTTAGCAGTTCCCAATCTACCTACTTCCAGTGTGGCTGATTATAGGATCCAAGAAAGATTTTGTCACCAGCAGTTTGTGGGATGCACCCAGCTTTCAGAAAATAGCTGTTGCTTGGATGTCACATATCTGTCTCGGGGACTAAAAATTATTCCGTTTCTGGAAACCACCATGAAATTGTTCAATTGGCTTCAGTCATCTCGTGATGCTCCAGTTAAGCTCAGTGTAGAATAATATGTTATTTCTAATTAACTATTTGTTACCTTTCTTTTGAACTGTATCACTGCTTCTCTAAGCACATATAGCCCCATTTAAATCTGATGTTTCTAAATGGAACTTTAAATATTAAAATTTTGTCTTCAAAAACAAGACCCAAATGACAATGCTTTTGCATTGGGGGAAAAAGAAAAAAAACCTGAAAACTTTTTTCACATACTATCCATTAGCATTTCATTTCAACTCAATACCCTGAAAACTCGGTGCCTTTTATACAATCTTAGTGTGCTAGGATAACTGAATTCAGCTCATTATATGAATTCCCATTGGACTCTTGAGCAACAGAGCTTTGTGTAATAATGGTGATAGACCAGTCTAGATTCCAAAAACAATCCACTCTTTTCAACTCCAGAGTGCTTTGCAAACACTGAGTATTAATCCTTGTAATATTTTATGAGCTGGTATCATTTGTACACCAACAAACTGAGGTAGAAAATGGGGAAATTTTTCCTCAAGATTGGGACTTACATAGGCAGGATTTCTTGGATTTTAGATGGGCATAAGAAAGTGGGTGCTAGAAAATTGGTCTTCAGTTGGCATGGGGGGGAAAAAAAGGAAATCCAGTGCCTTCTTAAAATAACTTGCCAAGCCCCATTTAAGGTTTCAGTGTTGAAATTGTGATTTCACCCCAGAAATGTCATCTACTCTCTCTTCTGCTCTGCTATTTCATGGTACATATTGATTTCCAGAATGGAGACTAGGGCATAGGAGGTGCCTTTCCAATTTCAATTCAGCCAAATGCAGAGAAAACTTTCACACGAGACCCTTAGCACAAATGTAGGATTCCAGAATACCACTGAACAATTACTCACTTTATTAGACTCTATGAGTTAATAAGGAGAGAAATAAGAATTCAATTCAGTATGTTACAAAGGAGAAATAATGAGAGTGCTTTGTCCTTCCAGAGCACACAAGACATAGCAGGAAAGCTCTAAAGGTTAAGCAGATAATGGTGTACTGACATTTTTCCAGCTATCGGGGAATAGCAAGACTGGATCCTAACGAACATTCCTAGTCATGTTAAAGGTTAAATGATTGTAAGTGGAACAATTTAGACTAGAGCCTCTTCAGATATTTCTGACAATAAGTTCTTTTCGTATTTGACTGTATTTCACAGATTCTCTTTCCATTTTTTGTGCCTGAGTTTCTCTTCCTCCCAACAGATATCCCACAACAAGAGAGTGTTTTCATCTCCAGAATTTTCTAGGTCACATTCCTTTCCCCCTGATATAACTTCCCTTCCTGCTCCTTTTCCTCCATTACCTACTCCAGATACTCCCTGGTTCCATTTCCTGCTATTTCTGATTGCTCATTCCTAACAGCATCTCTGGCCCTGAGGACCTTCACAGAAGCAACAGGAATCTCAGGGATCCCGGATAACACTTCAGGAAACACCATGATAGACAATCTAAAAGCAAAAGTTCACTTAGACTTTTCCTTTCAACCCCACACCATTCTTCCAAAAATACGGCAATGGATCTCTTGACTAATGTTTGTCAGGATTTCTTCACTGCTCCAGCTCTAGCTTCACTTTCTGAAGAAAGACCATCATAGCAAACATTAGCACACATAAATCCACTACAAATCTCCTGTAGATTTTGAGTCACTAGGTCTGAATGTCTTTCTAAAGAATTAACCCAATTGGGATCTGCCTCCCAAGCAACAATATATTGATTCTCAAAATCTTTCATGATCTTCCTGTAAACCTAATAGCAATATTCTCTTCATTGTTTAGTTCTTTTCTTAGTAGTTTGTAGAAGGTATTTGGAGCTTCAGAAATACTAGAGAAAATTGACTTTAAAGTCCAAGAGATCAAATTGTCAAATATTTGCTACTGCTTTGCACTTCATTTTATAGTTAATTTTAGGCAAAAATCTTAAGTGAGAGGCTGAAAAATAGTTCTAATTCATACTTTTTGGTATTTAAAATAGCTCTAGATGCCTTACTCTATTTTGTTTAGAGGAAAAAATAACCAGGTGGCCACTATTTAATTTATATATTTATTGAAATCAATGAATACATTTGCCTTTTTTGATTTTGCAAAATCAAAAATTACCTGAATGTATTTCACTGCATCAAGTTATCAATCCATTATATTCATCAGCTTATAGGAACTGATAAAATCTGGACCATGCTATTTAAGATATTTGGACACTGTTCTGAAGTTTGCAGTTTTAATTTAATTATCTAAGAAGATGGAAATGGATTTGCTCAAAATAAATACTCCTAAGATCATGTCAATGAAATGGTTTCTGTCTACTCATAGGCATTATTAAACCCAATGCTCCAAGATAAAATTGGAAATAAAAGCACTGCATATTTAAGATACTATTGCTACTTTTTACAAACCATGTAAGAAATCAGGAAGTATCTGGATTTCCTGATAAAATAATTTTTAGATAATTATCAAATTATAGCAATAACATTTTCAAACTATAATTCAAGAACATGAAACTTTCTATTTTGACATGTTAAAATGGTCTTATGTGAAAAATCTTAACCTTGAAGCATATAACAGCGAGTCACTGGAAAATGGCTATAAATGCAAGAACCAGATCAAAGGCAGAAGCACACATTTTTCTTCACTAGCACGCCCTTGAGTTTAAAACTTTAATAACATCTTTAAAGCTCACTTTTGTAATGATCTGTAGCATAAGACAAACAGCATAATGCAGCATATACAGTAGATTTGCATTGGCTTTTCTGACAATAATTTAGTTCTCTCTTACAATAAAACTTGTAGTCCTTGGTTACTAAAATACATCTATGCAAGGAAACAATTCTTACCCATTTCAAAAGTCAGCAAAGCTACTATCCCCCTTAAATCATGAGAAAAATATGAAGCTAAGAAGTTACTTTTACCACAATGCTAGAAAATACTCTTACCATAGTGTTCACAAATTCAAATTCAAACTCCTACTTGAGAAAACTCGGGAAGACGTAAACCCGGGGCTGTTATGAGGACCTGATTTCACAGAAATAAACTAAGATTTTAATGGCCTGAACGAGTGTGCTTTTGCTCCTTGTTGGTTGTCGAAGCTTATAAACCTCAGGTAAGATTGAAAAAAATATACAAGCTACAAGGACGGTTACCGACAGTACATAGCTGTAACCCAAGTTAAGCTACTAGATAAGAATAAATGCCCCAGAAAACAAATAACCCCAAAGCTAAAGTAAACAGTATGCTTATCACATAAGAACTATTAAATAATGCAAACATTAACAAAGCAAACCAAGCGCCTTCATCACAGGAGAAAGAAATCCAGCAAATACAAAGCAGTGATTGGGAAATCTAGATAGGAAGAATCATGGCTTTATACTGATCCTGTAAGTACCGAGGAAAAATGTGGATCAGGACTGACATCTGGTGGCCTTATAAATGAGATGTAGCCATTAAAAACGGGCGATTAGAACCATATACTCTGGGAAAGGAAGAGTAATATTTTGTCAGCTACAAAAGAGTGATTGGCCCCTTCAGCCAAAGTCATTCAAGTGAAATGCCTGAATGATGGTTTCTGGGCTAGCCTGTATCAGACCAAGGAGCACTCCTAATCCCTCAGGTTGGGTTGATGATAGTTCACCCCTAGGGATGTTGATCCAGGAGATGGATTGGAAGGGGCTTCTGGAGTGGGGTGAGCAATCACTATAGTTTGGATTGGAAGTCTCCTGAGTGACCTAGACTACCCATATGGAAACCATCAATATCTTAGTCACTTGTTTGAATCAGTGTCCAGACTATGTTAACGCTGGTGGCACATCACAAAGTGACAGTTTCCTAAAGGGCAACCATAATCCATATCATCAGAAGCTCCATTCTTCTGGAGTGCTTGCTTTTGGGATGTTCCCAATTTCGATCAGGACAGACCTTCAGTTTTCTCAACCCTCCTAGCCCTCTTTGGGGAGGCTGTTATGCTCTCCTCAAAATGCCACTCTGGTTTTGGCAATCCACTTTGCCCCATAGTTAGACTAACACAGTCAATTCTCATATCTGATGATAAAGTACCTGTAAACAGTATCGAGAAATCTCACAGCAATGTCTAGTGATCTTTCTGCCTCTCACTTGTAGTCTCCCAGCTCCTGATTAAGCTCAACACCATAATCTATTGCAGGAAAACTAACTGCAAGTGACTATTGCCTCACAGGAGGGAAGACATCTTGTACAAAAGCCTCAGCCACCATTTTAAATAGTTTACCAGTTGGTAAAGAGAAGCCATGTTCTTCCCAGAATCACATTGTTTAAAATTTCACTTCTATACATCAGTAGCATTTACATTTTTTTTACTATGAATTCCAAGGTGCTGTGGAAATGCCATACTTTTAAATATATATATATTTTTTTTAAAGCAGAAATATTTTTGCAAGACAAATGGAGAAACAGGACCCAGGAAACTCTCCTGAGGAAACATGAGATAGCCTTGAAAGTCCCAAGTTCATACAGTTCAGCAGAGCAGCTCAGTTCCTGTAATCAAGTCACCAAATGCAAAATCTTTGTCCCAAGTGTTTAGGACAAGGACATGTAAACAGATCTCCCTAATAAAACACATCTTGTTGCAACACTTACAAATCATTTGTAAAAGGGTCATTGGCAGTGATCAACTCCCAGAACACATCAACGCACTCATCTTCAAAAAAAAAAACAAACCAAAAAAAACTGTCTTAGTTCCTCCAGTTCTTTTAACTTTTTGCATTTGCTCCACTCTCGTAAAAGTAGTATGGGTCAGTTCCCTTTGGTTATTGCAGACACTAATGCTGTGTACTTTGACTTGCCTAGACTACCAGGGAATATGTACTACGAACTAGCATTTTATTCATTTTATTTAAAATGCTCAGAACTATGAAGTTAATGTCAGGTTAGAGAAAACTCATAAAATTATTGCACAAATTCAGGGCCCCAACTAGTGAGCAGAATTATTCTAGGATTTATGGTTTATCTTTGAAAATTCACTGTATTTAAATGTAAATATATACAAATATTTCTAGGTGGGAGGAAAATATCTTGCTTTGGAAAGTTGCAATCTCTTTGCCTTTGTTATGTATCTGGCAAAATTTGTGCCACTCAAAAGATGGCAAGGCATCTTGGAATATAACATTGAAATATAACACTGGGTGCCCAAACTACTAAAATTAGTGAGTTGAGGAATACGATGCTGGATGTCAAAACCATTCAAAATCAGCATGCAACTCCTGTGTTGTCGCCTTCTCCAGCAAAAAGTGCCAAGTCTATTATCCTTGGGGGTCTTCTTGACACATGGCTCGAGCCCCTACTGCAATCTGGCACACTGATTAATGCTGGAAGTCCTCAAAAGATATGACTGCTCACAAACACCAGATAAGGATGGTTTATTGGATTTTATCAAGATCACTGAGGTACACACGCAGTTTCTCGGTCAGCATCCCAGTTGAGATAAGGCAATTCCACTACATTTCAAATCTTTGTCCAGGAAGGAAGGCCACCCTCTGGTTGCTAATGCTTAAGTGGCAGCAGGGCCGCCCAAAGGAAGCATGAGTCATTGCCAGTGATCAATCTTAAGGTGGGGGCAGGTATTTCACAAGATGCTCCTGGTTTGGGGTAGCAGTTATCACATTTTAATTAGATGACATGAATCCCGGGTTCAAAGTCACAGCAAGTCTCAGACTGGTAGAATTTTCCGAGGTCCACTAGATTATAAACTCCTTAAAGGCAGGGATCATGTCTCCCAACTCTATTTATGGTATGCTCCTCAATGTTAGTGCAGGGCTCTGTACGCTAGTGCTCAATGAATACCATTAGTTGATTGACAGGTCTGCAGTGCTGCACCCTCCCAAAAGTGGCATTTACTTTAAATTGTCACGGTAGTCATCTGAGGATTAGTCTTTCACAAAAATGGGCTAAAATTGGTTGTGTCCATAAACCCTGGAAAAATATTTGGAAGTTCTTAAGTATGAGCGACTGCCATACTGGGGTAGCAGCAGGAGGAATCCCATGAGCATCAACACTACTGTTGCTTCCTCATTTAAATCGCTAGATGACTCGATGTCCTAGTTGCCAACTGCTGAGAATGATTTTTTACAAACAATATTTGTCCTGGATCCATTCAGTTGCTCCCATGTGAACGGCTGCTTGGCCATCAAACCTGCTCCAGACTGGGGAAGAGTCAAACACTAACAGCATGGGACCTTCCCAGCTTTTAGAATGTTGGGAAAGCCATGATTGTGGCTGTGACTCTTGGATTGCACTATGGGGAGCTTGAAAACCCTGCCTTTCTAGCCATATATTGCTCTCAAATAATTTATTGTTGTCCTTATTACTTCACACGTTATGTGAAGGCTGATAACCCCATTCCCTATTCTAAGACTTGGGGGCTAGAGGATATCTAGCCTATGTATTTTTTTCCCAGTACTCAGTAGAGTGGTTGCTTTAATAAATGCTATTATTTCACCAAAATGCCCTCTTTGAGCCCTCTTTTCCTTAAGCTTTCACTGGGGAAGGAAGAAAGCCCAGCCTGCCTTTTCTGGCCTCCAAAGGTAATCCACTGACCCTGACTTTGTTACCCAGAGACCTCAGTAAGAGTGGAATGCAAATTTGAGGATGCATATGCAAATAGGAGACTCTTTGTGACAGAGCATGGCCTATTGGAAAGAACACAGGACTGGGAGATGGGACACATGACTTTTAGTCCCCCATCTGCCACTGGCTGCCTGTGTGACTTTAGACAAGTTGCTTAACCTCTCTGCTCCTCAATTGCCTCTACAAATGGGACTAAGACACGCATTCTCCTTACTTTTTAGATTGAGAGCCCCAGGAGGGATGGGGACTGTGTCAGATCTGATTATCTTGGCTCTACCCCAGCACTTAGCCCAGTGTTTGGCCCATAGTAAGTACTTAATAAATACCTAACGCTCTGGGACAATCATGTGATAGCTTAGTTCAGCCACTGGGTGTCAGTAAAACCTCCTGGCGAGCACCCCTCAGTATCCCATGTATTTACAAACGCTTGAGATTATTTATTATCTCTCACCATCAGTTTCCTCTTGAAGCACAAACTGAAGTAGTTATCATTTTAAAATCAGATTGTTTACTCAGAGTCCCTCTATAAAAAGGGCAGGAAACAGTTTGAATGAATGAGTGGAAAAAACGCCACAATGGCCAACATTCTTAGTATAATTTAAACATTTTTGATCCATCCTTAAAAGTAATCCTTGTCTTTCTTTTTTATCATTAAATTTATTTTGAGATACACAGTGGTATATGGAGTTAGGACTTTTTGTATCTTAAAATATAAGCATTCATTGTTTTTGAAAGAAGAGGGGGAAGATAAGCAGGCAAGCTGCATGGATGTTAGAGTACAATGACTCCTTTTAGAGGGAACAGTCCTGTTTCTTCAGAGGGTGATCAATCAATCAACCAATGGCATTTTTCAAGCACCTGGATTCTAGGCACTTAGCGCTTGGAGAGTACATCAGTAGCAAGACACGTTCTTTGCTCTCAAGTTTACAAATTAATGGGGGAGACAATCAAAAAGAGATAGTGAAAAACAGAGGAAGAACAACTATGAGCAGGAAGCAATACAATCACATGGGGATGAAGCCACTGAAAAAAAATTGAATATGCAGATAAATCAATACTATATAAATAAGTAAAACTATGCATATGTATTCAAGGTGGTGATGAAGTGTTAGCAGTGGACAGAAAGCATTCTGTCACATCAGGTGGCACTCCTTCCACAGCTTTGCACATAGTAATGCAGAGAGTATTACAAGAGTAGTAAGTACTTAGTAGTTAGCTGTGTGTGTGCGCGCGCGTGCACACATGAGCAATGTGAGGGTTGTTTTTTTTTTTTAATGCTTTAAGCACTTAATATGTGTGAAACATTGTTCTAAGGGCTGGGGTAGATACAAGTCAATCAGACTAGACACTCTCTCAATCCCACTTGGGGCTTACAGTTCAAGTAGGAGGGAAAACACATATTCAATCCTCATTTTATAGATGAGGTAACAGGTATAAAGAAGTGAAGTGACTTGCCCAAGGTCACATAGCCGGCAACTGGCGGATCCAGGATTAAGATGCAGATCTTCTGACTCCCTGGCCCATGCTTCTTCTCATGGGTTTAAGAGATAATGTTCTGTTGTGTACTTGTAGCCACCTTGGTTCAAATTTAAGTCATATGGGGGAAATTGCAAAAAGGGAACTGGCCCTTTCTGAATGATCCTATTCAACTTACAAATTTATAATGCTTTGTTATCGCAGTAAATAAACTAAGGCAGTTTAATTGCAACTTGCTGCTCGCCAAACTGTAGTGACATACTGAAGAAGAGAGGCCAAGATTGCACTGAATTTGCAATTAACTCATCAGAAAAGGAAATGATTCTCTTTACCTACTCCTACTACTGCTTCATCTTTTCTAAATATTTTTAACATGAACACATGGTATTATCTTCTGCCCTAGATGAATGCTATTTCCGGAGTTCCTAACTAGGTTATAAATGCATTTTTTTTCCTCTGGCCCAGGAGAGATGATTCAGGCTGCCACTAGATGTTCATTTTCTCTATGAAACTAGCCTCAAAGAGACCATCCCAAATACATTAACAAACAGGTGAATGGATTTGTATGTACCTTAACATACATATGCAAACCTTTGCAGATTCTCAGTGTCAATGCTTGGACTTTTCAGGAAATATATTAATTACTCTAACCCACCTTGATTACTGTATCAGACTCCTTCCTGACCTCCCTGCCTTGCCCTACTCCAGTCCATACTTCACACTGCTGCCTGGATCATTTTTCTACAAAAATGTTCAGCCCTTGTTTCCCCACTCCTCAAGAACCTCCAGTGATTGCCCATCCACCGCTGCATCAGACAGAAACTCCTCACCATTGGCTTTAAATCATTCAATCACCTTGCCCTCTTTTACCTAACCTCACTACTCTCCTATTACAACCCAGCCTGCACACTTCACACCTCTAATGCCAACCTACCCACTGTGCTTCGATCTTGTCTATCTCACTGCCAACTTCTTGCCAACATCCTGCCTCTGGCCTGGAACGCCCTTCCCCTTCATATCCGACAGACGATTGAATGAATCGATTAAATGAATGACAGACCATTACTCTCCCCACTTCAAAGCCTTAATGAAGGCACATCCCCTCCAAGAGGACTTCTCTAAGCCTTCTTTTCCTTTTCTTCCAGTCCTTTCTTCATCATCCTGACTTGCTCCCCTTATTCATCCTCTCTCCCAGGCCCACAGCACTTATGTACAAAGCCGTAATTTATTTATATTAACTTCTGTCTTCCCAGCTAGTCTGTAAGCTCGTTATTATCAGGAAATGTGTTTGTTATATTGTTATATTGTACTCTCTAAAGTGCTTAGTACAGTGCTCTCCACACAGTAAGCACTCAATGAATACAATTGATATAGAGTGTATCCTTTTAAATGCTGCTTGCTTTATTTTTCAACTAACAGGCAGTTTTTACTGATTGAACATGAAACCTACTACTCCCCAGTACCAGGTCTCAGCACCCTCAGCACTCCTAGCAACTATTAAGTGCAAATGTCCTTTTATTTATTGGAGCTTCAAAACCAAATTCATAGGTAACAGTGGAGTAATGCTTTCACCTACATTTCTGATAAGGGAATCATTTAACTAGTTAAACTGACATTATTTCATAATCTCTTCCTGGGGCAGAGGAGGAGGTACCCTGTCAGATCTACTAGCTCCCTGGCTGTTGCTGTCACTGCCAGAGAGAAATGTCCTGTCCTAGATGACTAACGGTAATCCTGGAGACCCACAGATCAAAGCTCCCAGAGGCATATTAAAATCAATCCACTTCTTTTGGAGCTACTTATATCCTATATCCAAAGAGTAAGAGGTTTGAGTATAATTCATATGGCAGTGTGACATCATTTTTATTCACACTCATCCAATGGTATTTATTGAGTGCTTACTATGTGCAGTGCACTGTTCTAAGCACTTGGGAGAGTACAAGAGAATTAGCAGATTGTTTCCCTGCCCATAATGAGCTTACAGTCCAGTGGGGAGACTATGCTGAGTGTGGGGGGGGGGGGCGGAGGGGTGAGAGAAGAGAAAGAGAAAGAAAGAGAAAGAGAGAGAAAGAGAGAGAGAGAGTGTGTGTGTGTGTATAAATATATATATAGATATATATGTAAAGCATGTAAAACAGCCAGGATGTCTGCTGAGACTATGCCGTCAATTGTGAAGGTATCTGACTGAAAAATCATCTAGGGCACCTCACATAGTGGGAAGATTCAGCAGGAATTCTGGAAATAATTGGCTAATGTAGATGGCACAGACTTCAGTGGCTTCTGAGTGGTTATCCTGGCAACTGCCTGCTGGTCTGTGGCAATAAGGCACAGCATTGGCACTATGCTGTAGCTATTTTGGTCATAAAATCGGTTTCACATGTAAAATTGTGTTCATTCACAGTATGCTGCATCTCTGCCTGCCCACTGACTTGTTGTACCCACTGTTCCAGTGGGAATGTGACTGGCAGGGATGAGAGAGTGTGAATGGTGCTGTGCAGACCACTAGCACTTTAATCAATTCCTCCACTCTGGTTCTCATGAAAGTTTTTGTGACTGGAACAAGGTTTGTTTCATTTATGATGGGAGAGTCCATCAGTATTTTTCATGACTTTCTGTTGAGAGTTGCAAACACTCTTGTATAGGCCTTGCCCAGACCCATATTCATGCCAATTCCACTCATGGAGTTATGGGGACCAGAGGGGTGAGGGCCGGGCCAGAACAGGCCAGGTTAAAACTTAAGTGATCCTAAGGGCAGAAGAAGCTTAGTAGGCTCCCAGGCCAATATTTTTGCTTTTTCCCACCCTGATTGAACTTCAAAAGTAATCAGTCATGGTGTAAGAGCTGTCTGGTCATGGTACCTCCCCATCCTTCCCCATTTGTTTAATGGTACTTGTTAAGCACTTACTATGCGTCAAACACTGATCTAAGCGCTGGGGTGTAGATATAAGATAGGCAGGTTGAATACAGTCACTATCCCACATAGGGCTCACAGTCTGTCAGAGGGAGAAGGATTTAATCTCTATTTTACAGATGAAGTAACTGAGGCACAGAGAAGTGAAGTGACTTGCCCAAGATCACACAGCCGACACGAGGTGGATCTAGGATTAAAACCCAGGCCGTCTGACTCCCAGACCAAGGCTCTTTCCACAAGGCCCCACTGCTTCTTGATCTCACGCTCCCCATCCCATGCATATCCCCTAATGTCCATTACCTTCCTCTGCTTCCTTATCTTTCTCCTGCTTCCAAGATGTTTCTCAAAAGGAGAGTTCCTGCCTATTCTATAAATCTACCCCCTCTTCCTACACCTCTAAACCTATCCCCATCTTAGCTTCTAAAATCACTTGCTCCTTCTCTCCTTTCCTCTCTGCCATCTTTATCTTTTTCTGAGAGTGAGAGACTTTCAGATGGCTCCTTCCTCTACCTTTGAATATGTCCATTTAAAAGAGTCCTCTCTCAATCCCATGGCCCCCTCCAGCTATTACCCTGCTCTCGTTCCTATCTAAACTCCTAGAATTGTTCGTCTACACCCACTGCCTTCATTTCTTGTCCACAAACTCTCTTCTCAACCCTTTGCAGACTGGCTTCCAACTCTTTGACTCCACTGAGATTGAACCCTCCAAGGTTGCCAATGACAACCTTTTATCCAAGTCCAAAGAGCTGTGCTCCATCCTGATTCTCCTTGATTTCTACACAGGATCTGATACCGCATACCCCTCCATCCTCTTGGAAACACTATCCGTCCCTGGTTTTACTAATACAATACTAACCATGTTCTGCTCCTACTTCTCTGACTGCTTCTCAGCTTCATTCACTAGTTCCTCTCTGCCTCTCGTTCTCTTATTGTGGGTGGCCCCTCAGACTCTGTTATGGGTCTTCTACTCTTCTAGCTTTACAGTCACTCTCCCAGGGATCTCATCCACTAGAATGACTTCAGCTACGACTTCTAGGCAGATAACTCCCAAATCTCTCCCTCTAGCCCTGACCTCATCTGACCTGCAATCTCTCATCTACTCTTGCCAGCAGGACATCACCATTTGGAGGTCCTGTTAGCACCTCTAATTTAACTTGTCTAAAAAGGAACATCTCATCTTTCCCCCAACCTTTCCATCTCAGTCGATAATACCACCATCTTCCCTATGCCAGAAGCCTGAAACCTCAGGGCCATATTCAACTCTTTGTTAGTTTCCAACTCTCACAGCCATTCTACTGCCTGAGTGTGCCAGTTCTTTCTGCACATCTTCTGAATCTTCCCCTCCCTCACTACCCAAATGGCTACCAACCTGGTATAGATTCTAGTCTTGTATTTATACCAACCTGGTACAAGTTCTTGGCTTGACTATTGTATTAGTCAGCTTGCTGGTTTCCCAGAATCCAGCTTGTCCCCACCCCATTTATATCTACATGCTGCTGCATGGATCATCTTCCTATAGCATCACTTGGCTCATATCTTCCTCATCTCAAAACCCTCACACTGCCTATCCACATCAAAAACTCCTCCCATTCAGCTTCAAGGGTCTCTACCCCTTGAATGCACCTTACCCATCTGCTCTATTCACCCACTATACTCCAACTTTCTATCTTTGTTCCTCCCAAGCCAACATTCTAGCTGTATTTTGCTCTCACCTCTTTGCTCATACTGTTCCCCTGGCTTGAAACTTTCTTCTTCCCAAATCAGACAGACCACAGGTCTCCTCACAGTCAAATCCCTCCATCAAAAAAAAGCCTTCCCCATTAAATTTCCCATCTGCCAACTCTAGCATTTATGAACTTATTTATATCCACTTTTAGGATTAATGTATGCATGTTTATTCATTTATTTTGATCACTCTAGTTGCAAACATTTCCGTTTATCTCCCCAATTAGGGTGCTAGCTCCTTATGAACAGGGAAGATGTCATATCTTTAGTCTTTAATGCCCAAGTGCCTAGTTCAGTGCAATACATCAAGTTTGGACTCAAATGCTACCATTACCTCCTCAACCCCCAAGCCTAAGAGTGGCAGGCCAAGGCAGCTGCCCATTTTGCCTAATGGTTAAAACAGACATGCGGGGGATGGCTAGTACTCCTATGAGAGCCAAGAGTAGCCTTCAGCAGTTAGTTAGTTGGTTGACTAACCCTCCCCACCCACTCCAACTGTTTTTTTGTTATGGTGTTGGTTAAGCACATGCTATGTGTCAAGCACTGTTCTGAGCCCTGGGGGAGATACAACTTTATCAGGATGAACACAGTCCCTATTCCACAGGGGGCTCACAATCTAAGTAGGAGGGAAAACAGGTATTAAATCCTCATTTTACAGATGAGGGAACCGGGGCACAGAGAAGTTAAGTGACTTGCCCAAGATCATTCAGCAAGCAAGTGGCAGAGCCAGAATTAAGACTCTGGTCCTTGGACTCTCAGTTCCATGAACTTTCCATTAGACCACACCGTCTATCTAGCTTTAGCTTCCTCTCCAATCCTTTAACTTCCAGCTCCCTGTGACTTCCCTAAAAGATCCAAAGCTTAGCCCTCACTCTGTCTAAAGTGGCCTCCTTTCTGTTTCCGAGACCCTCACAGGTGGCCTGCCTCTACCACACCCCCTCCTCACCCGATACCTCAGTCCACAGTTCCCAAACCTTTTGGATACCCACCCCACTATGGTATTTTGTTAGGAGAAATACAGCAAGTTCAAAGATAACAGAACTCTCTTTAACTAGACTTTTGTCAAAGGGCTGTTATCTTTGACACCTTACTGATATCAACATTTTTGTCTTGGAATGTATACCATAACATTTCCACATAATTGGTGCTTAATAAATATTTACTAATGATAAGAAAAAATTAATGTACTAGTCTCGTTCAAGTCATCTGTTATCAGTTGGCCTTGCTGCAACAACAATATAAGATCTAGCAATACTGTGTTTCACTGAGAAATCTGGAACTGGCTCATAAGTATTAATTACATTTTTTCCTCACAAGATCTTTTCCAAATTGGTCGAAAATATTTTCCTGTGAATTTAATATAGTGGAAATTATTAAATATCAATCAATGGTTTTGTTGAGCACTTTTGGGGAGAGCAATGTACTAAGCATTTGAGAGTACAAGAGAGTAACTAACACAATCCCTGCCCTCAAGGAGCTTACAATCAGTTCAAATAATGGCCACTGCTTCACTTGTGGGCTTAAGAATAACACTACTGATAAAAATAATTGCGGTATTCAAGTGCTGTACTAAGTAATGGGGCAGACACAAGACAACCAGGTTAGACAATCCCCATCAAACATGGAGCTCACAAACTAAAGGAGGGAGAACAGTTATTTGAATTCCCATTTTACAGATTAGGAAACCAAGGCACAGAGAAGCCCAGGGCCACATAGTAAGTATTTAAGACTCCATGCCACAGTTTCCCTTATTTATTTAGCTGAAATAGCTATCTGAATGATAGAATTGGACTTGTCCCTAGGTAAATGCTCTAATGCTTAGGATTTCAGAAAATACTAAAAGGGAACTTGGGGAAATTATCTAGCTTACCCATAAAGTACCCTTTTATTACAGCATCTAGCTCCAGGGGGCCTTTATGGTTTCACTCCCCAAACCTATAACTATTCCTTTACTTTTGACCAGTTGGAAATTCTGACTTTTTGAGGTATTGAGGGAAAGTTTGATTTATTTTGTATTACCAATCAGTACTATAAGCATTATAAAATTATCAATTCCATTTTCTCTTTACACTTACAACAGGTATGGTTCATTACAAATGCATTATCCTAAGACATCCATAAATACACTTATCTTAGCCCTCTGACCTGTTTATGGCAAGCAGCATGGGATAGAGCACGGGTCTGAGAGTCAGAAAATCATCATTTCTAATCCTGGCTCCACCACATATCTGCTGTGTGGCCTTGGGCAAATCACAACCTCTCTGGGCCTCAGCTACCTCATCTGTAAAGTGGGGATTAAGACCGTAAACCCCATGCGGGACAGGGACTGTGTCCAACCCAAGCTTGCTTGCATTCACCCCAGTGCTTAGTACAGTGCCTGGCACATAGTAAGCACTTAAATACCACAATTATTATTATTATTATTTATGGGCTTGGCAGTCACTTTTAAAGACAGACAAAGAATTGAAGTAAGCTTGGAAATATCTAATTAACACAACCTGTCATTTCCAAAGATCAATTCCATATTAATTTGTCTTGGGCACAACATCTCTTTGACAGCCCTCTTCAAGGGCTCCTCCTCCAGAAGTCACAAATTTGAGGGGGCCAACAAAATCAATACTTATGCCACTTAAAACATTATTTGGAAAGAAGTATCCCAGGAGATGGGGTGCCCTGGTTCGCAAGTCAGTTTGGGGAAGTGTTCCAAGACCCTTGAAATCTCACTACAAGCCCCAAAATTAATTCGTTCATTCAATCACATTTATTGAGTGCTTACTGTGTGCAGAGCACTGTACTAAGTGCTTGGGAAAGTACACTACAATCCCAGACATGTCCCAGACTCAGAATATGCTATGATTTTCAGAGTCCAGCTGCAAGCATTTTGGGTCATTCTAGTACCAGATAAGCTCATTTGGTGCAAACATTGTAACTTAGAAGAAAGAGCATGGGACTGGTAGTCAGGAAACCCAGGTTCTAGTCCTACCTCGGCCACTGGCCCACTGGGTGACCTTTGGCAAATCACATAACTGCTTTCAGTCTCAGTTTCCTCTTATGTAAAATGGGAATAGGATAGCTGGCATAGTGGATAGAGCACAGGTCTGGGAGTCAGAAGGTCATGGGTTCTAATCCTGACTCCGCCACCTCTATCCTGTGTGACCTTGGGAAGTCACTTGATTTCTCTGGGTCTTAGTTACCTCATCTGTAAAATGGGGATTGAGACTGTGGGACACATGGGACAGGGACAGGGACTGTGTCCAACCCAATTTGCTTGTATCCACACTAGTGCTTAGTACAGTGCCTGCCACATAGTAAGTGCTTAAAAAATGCCATAATAATAATTATTATTATCCCTTACATTGTAAGGCCTGTGTAGGACAGGGATGGTTTTTGTTCTGGCTATCTTTTATCTACCCTAGTCCTGACACATAGTAAGCATGTAATAAATACCATAATTATAACTATTATTGTTTCCCTGGCAGGATTTCTGAATTGGCCTGTGTGCTAGGAGATAAAAGGAGTTTTGTTACTGGCATGGTGTGACCATGGCGCCAGAGAACCTTTGTGGGCATCCCTGCCAAAAGTGAGTAGAACTGCTGAGAGTTGGAATGGGCTTAGATGGGGGAAGCGGATTAAAAATTCCCAGGGTCTACCCAAACCCACCCCTGATAATCTTGATTTGGACTCTCAAAAGCACCATTACCATGTGGATGCTTTATGTGCTACAGTGACCAGCATTGTTCTCCTGAGTAACTAGAGTGGTAAGTATAAAACCATAGTGCATAAGTATGTATGGCTGGGCTTGAATTTTTTCAGACTTGGGGAACCCAAGAGGGACTCTTATTTTAAGTTCAATAAATATACAAAAATGTAAAGCTTACATGATGGACTAATTTCATTTCAATAAAATTCCCATATTACATTCAATATGCCAGCTTTATTAAGTTTTGTCATAAACTCTGGGAGTACTTCCAAATTTAGACTTACACAATTATTTTTATTGGTACTTTAACTAAAAATGGTATATACATAAGTCAAAGTTTGCACTTGACTTCATCCAATGAGCAGAAAACTACCTCAAGAGTGATTTATAGTAATTTTAACACTGTATACGAGTTGAAGGAAATGCTGTATTATAATTCCCGATTGCTGCTTTCTGACCCTGTAATAAGATCAAAATAATTTTACCATTTATCCTATACACTACAATTCCAACCATCCTCAGGCAGTGCAGTGATTCATGAAACAAACTGAAAGGTACGTTTTCAGACGTGCTTGCCACTGCTGTACCATCCGAACCATCAAAAAAATAAAGTCCTTTTACATTCAACTGGGACTCAGCGAACTCTCTGAGCTCTGAAAGATTTTAATTGCTATGGAAAAATTCCTTTCAAAGATTTTCCTCAACATGGGCCTCTTGGAAACCTTTCACTGGGGAACTATAAAATATTTATACAACTTGCAGCACTGTAAAAAGAATGAAAAACAGAATTGACTTGACCAGAGTACTACAAGTTTAGAAGACCAGTGTGGAGAAACTGCTGGTTTCTCAATCCCTGAAACAAGATTAAACTGTATTCTGACCATTATGACTCCTTCTATTCCTCCTCCTTCAAGCACTTAGTACAATGCTCTGCACACAGTAAGCACTCAATAAATACGATTGATCCTCTTCAGCCCTTTAATCTGTTTTACTTCTGTTCCAACTCCTGGTTCTTAGTTATGTCTCCTTCACTTCTTTCATATCAAAGATTTGAAAACCAAAGCTTTATCTTCTGCATCCCTTCCTATGTTATGTTGGAATATATGTAATTTACAACCATCCTTCAAAGACACCACCAATGGTGAGGTTCCCTATCCATATGTGCAAATGCAGTAATCAGCATTCCATTCTATTCTGAGTATATAAAGATTATCCTATGCCATGCTATTTCGGTTGTCACATATGAGCTTCTGCTCATAGTTTCCATGAAGGAAGTATGTCTTTACAGACCACGATCCTGATATTTAATGAATTCCTACAAAATAATACACTGCAGAACCCCATTGTCTCAATGACTTTGATTCCTTTAAGCTTTGTAGTCACAGGGCTAGCCATGGTGGGCAGGAAGATGGATGGGGAAGAGGAGGAGATGGAGGAGGAAGAGGAGAAGGCTGGGTTGGACCTTCTGCTCACTTCTCCCGCAGCCAATCCTTTCTCACCGGACCACAGGGGTTACTAGGCAAGCATAGGATGCTCTAACCTCCATGCTCCCAAATATTCCAGAGGATCTGGGATAAAACAGCCTCACTTTTCCCTTCCTCTCCTCTGCTTCCCCCCTCTAGGGTGGGAGCCAGGTACAGCAGTGGCCAGCACAATTGTGTAATCAGACAGGGCTGGAGCTGACAGTCAGGTGGGCACTCTCCACACCTGTACAGGAGGAAGCATCAAGCCCAGAGTCCCCTGGTGAGAGGAGATGCAATGTGGTGGGATGATTAGGCTGGCATAGGAAAGGTGGAAAGAGTCTGTCCCTGAAGTAGTGTGGAGCCCAGGGTGAATTGGGCATGTTTGATGGTTGTAATATGTTTTATTGCAGCTCTTACCTTCCTCCCTCCTTATCCCATCTCAGTCAAGACTAAGAATTGAAAATAAGGTCAATCCATGGTATTTGAGGGCTTACTGGGTGTAGAGTACTGTACTAAATGCTTGGGAGAGTAGAATACAATAGTGTTGGTAGACACAATCCCTGTCCACAAGGAGCTTACAGTCTAGAATGGGAGAGACATTGCAGGTAGAGGAAATGAAAGAGTATAGATATGCACATAAGTATATAGAGAAGCACTGTGGCTTAGTGGAAGGAACATGGACCTGGGATCCAGAGGACCTGGGTTCTAATTCTGAGTCTGCCAAACTGCTTGCTGTGTGACCTTGGGTAATTCCCTTCACTTGTCTATGCCTCAGTTTCCTCAACTGTAATATGGGGATTAAATCCTTCCTACTTAGACTGTGAGCTCCATGTGGGACAGGGACTGTGTCCAAACTGATAACCTTATATCTACCCCAGCATTTACAACAGTGATTGACCCATAGTAAGCACTTAAATACTATTTTTAAAAACTACTGTGGGGCTGGGCTGGGGTGAATATCAAGTGCTTAAGGGGTACAGATTCAAGTACATAGGTGATGGGGAAGGAGTGCAAATAGGGGAAGTGTGGGCGGGGATGTTTTTTGAAGGTTCCTAATTACTAATTTTGGCTTTTCAGAGACATTTTCTGTCTACCTCACTCTCTGTAAGAGCCCACTATTACCTGAACATCAACTGGTTTAAAAAAATAAAATAAAAAACTTTCAATATCAGCAGTATATGAGACCAAAGAAGTAAATAAGCAATAGACATGAAACCCCTGGCAAATGCCAGGTGGAAGGTGGTGCCATCACCAATACTGCATTACCATAGAAGCATTATGCAGATTGGCAGATGCGTCCTCCAATCAGATCCTGCCTAGGGGAAACCAAATAGAGGAAGCCAAATAGAGGAAACTACCTTCAGACATAGTCGGCCACCTAGCGTATGCTAAGAGATTTGCAGGGGAGCAGTGGGGTAAAGTGGACAAGTTGTAGATATCAGAATCCCGACCCCCTGTTTCTCTGGAAACAGAGAAACCACTGGAAAATATAATTACTACATCCAGTCAGTGGATGCAAGGCAGACAGGCCCGTTAGAGGCTTAGCAGTGCACTGAGCTTGGTTCCAGACCACATGAAAAACGCTGCCACTACCACTGCTTACTCAGTGGCCCACCACATTTCTACCTAGCGAACACCTTCCCTCCACTCTTTCTGCATAGATCTGGGAGTTGCATCTCAACGGGTATACTGATAGATGTGCTCACCTATCAGATCCTTTCTGTGGGAACCAGAGGAAGTGGCTCTAAGAACAGTCCTTCTGATGGAGTATGATCAGAGAAAGTCATCACCTCACAGTTTAGCAAGCCACAGCACTTTGTATTTTTTAGATTCTCATACTTGTCAGTACTCTTCTCATGAAAAGCAACCCCTCTGTGCAATTCAAACTGGTCTATCTGCTGGAGTTGTCTTGCAACAATCTGCTGCTACACCACATTGGTTGAAACAGTATTTCATTATGTCTTGGAAAAATTTATTTTTGACCTCATTGCATGTGTGTGCTCCTTTCAGGAAACCATAAAACAGCTTCTTTGGTATCCTGCAGTCATTCATTTTCCTCACATGTTTGTTGCAGCAAAGTTCTAAATATAAACTATTCAAGCCTATGTCAGAGCCAAATTGGGGGACTGAAAAAGCAGGTGGACACCCAAGGCCTCCAATTTGAAGAAGCTGCTGATTCCAGGTCCCACCCCTCTCCATCAGTAGCAGAAACTCTGCCTCTCTCCTTCCCATCCTGACAACAAGTTGGCATTCCACAGATGGCTCCAGTAGTTCTGCTCCTTGAACCAGCTACCCTGGACTCAGTTGGAGGTGGCGTTTGTTCCAGAATGAATCTTCCCCATTTAGTGACATGAAAAGGGTGGTTTGTTCAGGGCTGCCCAGCTGCTACCATCAGCTCTGACCTTCATTTCTGCCTCTTTGCAATAGGGGCAAAATAATTCCAACTCCAAATCCCAGGAAGCAGTTGTGGGCCAGTTTTAACATCCATCTCCTTAATTTATTTGGCAATGGGAGACAAGGGGAGCAAAAAATAGTTGAAATTTACACCTAATCCCCCAAACCCATTTAGCTAAAAACTTCAGGGCTTAAGCTTTGACCTTAGCCTCTAACCAGCATTGAGAACTGATTAATTTTAGTTTTACCTGCTTTCCCCACTCCCCTTGATGCTATAAAACGTGTAAAGATTTAAGCTATCTAGAAATGCTGGGTCCACAAGAGAAGAAATGTAGCTAGGAGAACCCCATAACAATACTGCTGGATATTTCTAAGATCAGTCATTATTAAAAACAGTTTATGTGCTAGCCATCTTAATTCCATCATAGACTGTAGGCCCCTTAAGAACAAGCACTGAGAAACATATTCCTTGTAACCTCCTCATGATCTAATAAAGCTTGGTCTTTGTGAACAGTAGGCTGTTAATAATCCTTTGAGAAGAGTAGGTGGGAAGGTGCTAGCCAGCAGTGAGATGACCATCATGTGAGAAGCTAGAGGAAAAAAAAGAAAAGCAAGGGTTTGGATAATCCACCAATTGGACAATCAGCTCCTCAATAATTAAGAGTAGGTCGTAGTTAGAAAGGTAATGTTAATAAGAGACAGCACATAACCCAAGGGCATCTCTTTCCAGCAGGATGAATACTCCCACAAATACATTAACCAGAGTAGGCACCTCTTAACTCAAGGCTGACTAAATAGCTATAATTCAATTACTGTGCTTCCTCTAATTACATAGGCTTCAAGACTGCAGCAACACTATTCAAAGTAGGCCCATCCCACAGAGCCGGGTTACAGTGATTTCCACACAGATCAGGTTTGTCTAGGCCTTTGGGTTTTGTTTTAGGATGACAGGTGCTCTCAGAATTGAAATGATTTCAATTTACTGAAAGTGTAATACCATAACCTATTCATACAATCAAATTGCTTGTGTTAGAGGATGTTAAAGCCTAATGTATAACACACACACACACACACACACACACACGTGTGTGTGTGTGTGTATTCATCCTCACCGCTGAGATTGATTTCAGAGGATGGGGGTTCAGAAATTCAGAACAATAATGAGTACATCCCAAACAATAATGAATACATCCCATTGTGACAATTGATATGCAAATACAAACCACTTGGGGTGATTCAATCAATTACAAAGATAAGGAAATAAGAACTATTGAAACCATTTTCACAAATTGAGGAGGCAGGATTGAATTGAATGTATTTACTGAAAAACATATGCTGGCAATCAGCATCAACTATGCCTCAGTTTCCTAGAACATTACAGTCCTTGGAAAGAGGCAAACCCATTCATGCTATATTTGGATTAGTATTCAAAAGCTATTTTTTCCTTTATATTTTGAAAATGGAAGAAATTCACCAAGATAGTATGTTTCACCAAAGACTTTAAATTCTGCATTTGCTGTTTTGAAGAATATTTTATTTTTACTCTGCCTGGCATGTGGCCATCTTGAGAGGGGTTGCTTTCCTTGAACAGAGACTATGAGACAATTGAGAAGTCAGGATGCAGATTTAAAAACAGCAACAGATACTGCAAAGAGCAAAGTATCAGTACGGCAAAGTTTTGTCCTGTCTTTACATAGAGTGTGCAATGAGTATCTGTTGTGGATAAGTCTTGCTAGACCCATCCACACAAATGGTAAATGGGATCTCGCTTAGCTCAAACAATCCTCCTCTCAAATACTCATATCTCAAAATATCACGTGTTAGCAAAGGCTAGTTGAGAAGCAGCATGGCCTAGTAGAAAGAGCACCTGCCTGGGAGTCAGAGGACTTTGATTCTAATCTTGGCTCTGCCACTTGCCTGCTGTGTGACTTTGGTCAAATCACTTAACTTCTCAGTGCCTCAGTTTCCTCATCTGTAAAATGGGGATTCAATACTTGTTCTCCCTCCTACTTAGACGGTGAGAATCATATGGCAAGGGACAGTATCTGATCTGTTTATTGTATCTGATCTGTTTATTGTGTATCTGCCCCAGCTAATACAGTGTTTAGCACATAGAGCTTAACAAATACCGTGTTTTTATTAGTTCTTTATAAAAGGGCACAGAGCCTTTTGTTTAAAAGTGGGCTGGGAGGAAGAAGGCTTCTGCTTTCAGAGACCAGTATCTAAGAGCTCAAATCCCAGCCAGGATCCTTAGGGTTTGGGGCCTTCTAAGAGGAACTGGGTTCTGCCTAATGGGAGTTTTGGAGCTCAATCACTTGGGGAATTGATGGAAGCTTAAGAAGAGTTCCCTTCCTCCTAGGACTCTTGGGGCTGAGGAGGCCTGCTCACGTGTCATTCTGCTGTATACCTTGTTCTCGTCTCTCTCACTGTCGACCTCTTGCTCATATCCTCTCACCAATGCCTGTAATTCCCCTTTCATATCCAGCAGACCACTGCTCTCTCCATCTTCAAAGCCCTATTAAAATCCATCTCCTCCAGGAATCCTTCATGACAAACCTCTTATTTTCCCATTCGGTGTTCCCTCCCAAAAGCAGCACTTGCATCTGTAATAATAATTGTAGTATTAATTGCTTTATATGTGTTAAGCACAGTATTAAGTGTTGGGGTAGACACTCCTCAAGCACGTACCTACTCACCTCTCCACCATACTTACCTCGGTTGCTTCACCTACCTATAACTTTAAATATCTCTCTCTCCCACTAGACTGTAAGTGCCTAGATAGCAGGAAGTGTGTCTGCTAACTCTTGTGCTCTCCCCAGTGCTGAGTTCAGTGCTTTGCACAGAGTAAGTGCTCAATAATAACCAGTGACTGACTGGGAGCTTTTGGCTTACTTTCCATCCCATCTCTCCCTCTCATCATTCCTTATAGCAACAACTCTAAGTACCTGGCCTCAATGACATTCTAGCTAAATTTGAGCTATGATAATAAAACTATGGAAACCTGTTAGTTTGACCTAGAACTGACACCTAGAAAAGACACCTCTCAGCTTTCCCCTTCTTTCTGTCCCTCCCCATCTATCCTCTATCCCCACCCACTTTTAGATCCTGACCCTAACCCACCAAACAAGAATTCTGCTTACTTTAAGATTGTGACCTCATTTTCTCCTGTCCAAAGTAGTGGCTTAGAAGATGAGGTTCCTAGGAGTTGGAGCAAATGGATGAGAAAGGAAAAAGAGTAGGAAACACAGACCCAAAGAGAAAGAAAGAGTCCTGGTGGGCAAAGATATGAAATACACAAAGAAAGGAATGATACATACCCATGCACATACACAAATTGTCAAGGACATTACAGTCAGACCCATTCACACCCCAACGGATCCTCAAAACACACCCAGAAACAAAGACACACACAGCTGTCCTCCCCCACAAAAAAAAGCCAATACTGACAACGGCCACAGACTTATACGGAGAGTCAGGTACACACCCATTCACCCAGTTACACAGATGTATATGTGGAAGTATACACTTCATGCCAAGCACACCTATTTGAGGTAGAATTCAAGTCAGGGTGGTATCGTTTCACCTGTCAGAATGTGCCAGCAATACTAATAACAATAATAATGATAATAATAATATTTGTTAAGTGCTTACTATGTGCCAAGCGCTGTACCAAGCACTGAAATAGATACAAGATAATCAGGTTGGACACAGTCTGTGGCCCACATGGGGCTCCCAGTCTAACTCAATCCAAATCCTCCTACCCTTTCCCACTTCGCTATGGTGAGAAATGCTGAGACCAGTATGAAGATCTTGCTGTCCAGAAAATGCTTGGGAAAGTCACCTTCCCTAGCAACATGAGGAACTAGGGTAGCAACAGCTCTTCAGCTACTCAAGATGCAGCTGCATGTTTGGGATTAGAGCTGGCAGCAGGTGGAGGCGGCTGGTACCTTTTCCTGCCACTCTAGTAAGAGCAGCAGCTGCTGCCACCAGTCCCCAGGCTTCCATCCTCAAGGGCAGAGATCATGCCATTTTCTTTTATTATATGCTTCCATGTATGAGCCTAGTACAGTGCTCTGCCCACAGTAAGTGCCCAATAAATATTAATGAATGCTCTCTGGAGCAGAAGGGTATTAAGCATGACACAATGGAATGAGGCCATGCGGAAACCCGTTCTAGCCCCCAAACCTGGAGCTTTTGTCTCGGAAGACCCTGGCCCATCCCATCACTATACAGCCATTTTGCTCCCCTCCCAAGTCCCTGCTACCACACATGCTGCTTCCAGCTTGGACTAGTGTTGTCAAATATGTAATCTCTGCCATGGCTTGGGCCACCATCCCCACACCTCTACCTCCATGCAGTTGCCCCCCCCCCATGTTGTGACTTTACACCTGTGTTACAGCCCCTGCCTCAAATGTTGAACCCAGAGGCAGTTGCCTACTTTGTATCTCCTTAAGATGCAGGACTGGCTTCAGCCAGGATGCAGAGAAGTTGCTTTCTCTATGCCTTATGGTTGCTAGGAAAGGTCTTCTCCCCTTCCCAATGTACTTCCAGGACAGTAATCACTATGCGCTGGGTTTAGCTGTTTCTGACTGCAGAAGTGAGTGGGCTAGAGCTGAAACATTCCTCACATAATGTGTCACAAAGTCTGGCTGGGTTCTGAAACGCTTTCCACGGAGTCAGGGACCCTTGATTTGGGGCTGAGCAACAGCCTCTGCTACCTCAGCCAGGTATCTACCAACGTATCTACCAACTCGGTTGTATTATACTCTGCCAAGCACTTAGTACAGTGCTCTGCACATAGTAAACACTCAAACATGATTCACTGACTGATCAATTGTAGCCTGGTATTGCCATTGCTAGGGCTTAGACCAACATTTGTATTTTCAGCAGATCTTCTGGTGGACAGTGAATAGATTCAGAGAAACTGTGACAGACCCACTGGGGCCAGAACATCTGGTCATTTAAGTTTAGGATCACTGCTGAAGTTTGTCATTTATTAGATGTGCGGGTAACTGCTTTGATATATTGAGTCTCGTAAGGGTACCATTGAGTCTAGTTTTTAATAACAACAATAATAATAATGATGGCATTTTTAAGCGCTTAATATGTGCCAAGCACTGTTCTAAGCACTGGGGGGTGGATATAAGGTAATCAGGTTGTCCCACGTGGGGCTCACAGTCTTAATCCCCATTCTACAGAAGAGGTAACTGAGGTCCAGAGAGTTAAATGACTTGCCCAAAGTCACACAGCTGACAAGTGGCAGAGTTGGGATTAGACTGAGTGTTTACTCTTTGCAGAGAAGTGTGGTTTATTCCTGTTCTCCCCAGCATCTTCTCTGTATAACTCTTTTTAGGGTATTTATTAAGCACTTATTATGTGCCAGGCACTGTCCTAAGTGCTGGGATAGATATAAGGTAATCAGGTTGGACACAGTCACTGTCCCACATGGGGCTCACAGTCTTAATCCCCATTTTATGGATGAGGTAACTGAGTCACAGAGAAGTGAAGTGACTTGCCCAAGGTCACACAGCAGACATAAGGTTTCAGTGCAGAAATGTGGCAGAATTGGGATGAGAACCCAGGTCCTTCTGACTCCCAGGCCCGTGCTCTATTCACTAGGACACACTGTTTCAAACTCACTGGATTCCTGAAACAGATCCAATAGCCTAGAAGTCCCCTGAACTCAGTGAAAGTCCAGGCACGGAAGGAAATCATGCGTATTAGAGCAATTCCCCCGGGGATGACCCAGATTGCTCCCTGTGTTTCCTGGGGTTCAGGAATGCAAATAAGGGGTGTCTCTCACCCACCATTTTTGTTGCCTGGTGCCCAAGAGGCCTGCTTCCCAACCTATGGCCAGGAGTAGACAGATAGGTGGGGCTTCTTCTGTAGGGCTGGAGAACTCTGTCAAATGGGTCTGCTGGTAATCTTTCAAATATTACACTTGTAGAGGGGATACTATTATCGCTTTCTCCAAGAGTTTGCAGAACTGTGTATCCATGGGGTTTCTTATTTGTATGATTTCATTAGTTGGGGGGAGGGAGGTGCAAAGGTTTAGGAAAATAATTTAGAGTCTAATGATCAAGCCCTTCATCGGTCCTGTCAGAGAAAGCACAAAGAGGCTACTAATATTTTTTTCCACCAGAAGTCACATAACGCCCTGCTGCATTCTCTTGTGAGTCCAGAATATTTCCTCATGCACTTATTCAAGTTCCACCTGTAAATCAATCTCCTTTTGAGCTGGAGCGTTTACAATGAAACTGACATTTTCTTTATGAATTACACATTTGGCTTACATTGCGCAGCACATGAAATATTTGCTTTAAAAATTTGATCCAACTTTAATTTGTGTGTAGGGACGGGTCTGCCTGTCTGTTTACATAAGGATGTAAGAAGTCTGAGGAAGGTAAAAGGGTCATTGAGCCTATTACCCTGTCCCTTCATGTTGTTCTGCTGCTATTTCCCTTCATACATCATTGTCCTCCTAGAACTCATCTAGGTCTCTTGAGGTTTCACTGTTTTTTCTGTGCTAATGCCCCTTTTAGAGAACCTATTTCAAGCTCGTGACTTTTGGTGCAAAGTAGTTTTAGTGAAATTAGCTCTTGCTTCCAGTTCAGATTGTGTTTCTTTGTTGCAGCGCACACAGGGAACATTTGCATTCTTTTCACCTGTGGAAAACTATACAGTAACCTTATAGTGCAAGTATTTTTATACTAATACTCATGAGATGATATATTTTGCATTCTTTCCACATTACCGAGTAATCATTTTGTATCAAAACAGCACCTTAGGCCAGATTTGAATGCCATTCCTCTTTCTGCAGCAACCAGACAGTTCTGAGAACCTGATTTACCCTTAAGGTTTTTGAACTAGCATGGTTTGAGACTTTCTCCCTAAACTCCTTTTTTTTTTTTTTTAAACTATTTTTCATCCCCCAACTTCTGGTTTCATGGCTCTTCCTGTGAAGACCCCAGGCTGAATTACTATTACAGTCACATAAGTCAATGTTAGCTCAGGGCCTGGTGGGAATAGTAAGCAAAGGGTGGGGAAGAGGTAGCAGTTCTATGTTGGAGGATGGAGAGGAGGGAGGAAGAGATCAAAGATAGGAAGGGTTTAAGCTTTAGGTTTTCTGCTATGTTCATTTAGGGTCTTAGGAAGAAAATTCCTGAAAAATGTTATGGGGAGGGGGTGGCTTGAGACAGACAAGCTCTTCTTTTCCCTTCTGGTGTCCAGGGCAGCTTCTATTATACAGGGATTCACACTGACAACCTGTAGTTTCTCTATCAGTCAATGGTATTGAGTGCTTACTATGTGTAGAGCACTGTACTAAGCACTTAGGAAAGTACAATATAACAGAGTTGGTAGACATGTTCCCTGCCTTCAAGGAGCTTACATCTAGAGGGGCTGACAGGATATATACATAAGTTCTGTGGAGCTGGGAGTTGGGGAAATAAAGGATATAAATCCCAGTGTAAGGGTGATGCAGAAGGGAGAGGGAGTAGGGGAAATAAGGGCTTAGTCAGGGGAGATCTCTTGGAGGAGATGTGATTTTAATAAGCCTTTGAAGGTGGGAAGAGTAATGGTCTGTCAAATATGAAGTGGGAGGGGGTTCCAGTCTAGAGGCAGGATTCGGGAAAGGGGTCAGTGGCAAGATAGATGAGATCAAGGTAAAGTAAGTAGGTTGCCATTAAGAGCAAAAGTGAGTGTGCTGATTGTAGTAGGCAATCTTTAGACTGTAAGCTTACTGTAGGCAGGGAATGTGTCTACCAACTCATTTGTATTGTATTTTCCCAAGTGCTGAGTTCAGTGCTCTGCACACAGTAAGTGCTCAGTAAATACCACTGATTGATTGAAATCAGTCAGGTAAGATATGAAGGGACAAGGTGAGTGCATGTCAAAGCCAATGGTAAGGAGTTTGTTTAACGTAGGGGTGGATGGCCAACCACTGGGGGTTTCTTGAGAAGTGGGGAAAATGTGGACTGAATGTTTTGCACTCGTTTTAGAAAAATGATCCAGGCAGCAGAGTGAAGTATAGACTGGAGTGGGGGAAAGACAGGAAGCAGGGAGGTCAGCAAGGAAACCGATGTAGTAATCAAGGCAGGATAGGATAAGTGCTTGGATCAGCACAGTAGCAACTTAGATGGAGGGGAAAGGGAAGATTTTAGCGATGTTGTGAAGGTAAAACTGACAGGATTTCGTGAAAGTTACCAAATCTCTGGGTGGTCAAGGTTACTTGCACCCATTCCATCACTGTTTGTGTTCCAAGGAATCCATGACTGATGGAGTAAGAAGAGCTTACGAGGTGCTTCCTTAGAAAGGGCTTCCTAACACTTAGAGGGCACATTTTTGTGAGCAATATTAGTTGTTAGACTGTAAGCTCCTTGTGGGCAGGAAACACATCTACCAACTCTGTTATATTAATCTCTTCCAAGCACCTAGTACAGTGCTCTGCAACCAGTAAGCGCTCAATAAATACCATCAATTGATTTACTGCCATCTGCTTTACCTAATCTCTTCAGTGTTCAGGTGAATACTAAATGTCTTTTTGCCCAGGAAAGGCTCTTGAAACCAGTCATACCAGGAATGGGCAGAAGGAGATTCCTTTAGGAGAGGGAATCAATCATATTGATTGCGCACTTACTGTGTGTGGAGAACTGTACTAAGCACTTGGGAGAGTACATTGCAGAGTTGGTAGACTTATTCACTACCCACAGTGAGCTTACACTCTAGAGGAGCTTACAGTCCAGAGGGAATTGCTGAGCTTCTCTACCCCTAAGGAATATGGCTTCCCCATAGTCTTCAAGCAGGACTTAATGATAGACAAATGGTGCTCACCTCTTCCCTCCTACCTCCCTCCCTACTACCAATTCTGGATGAGGTATGCACCTCAAATCTTGGGGGACTTTGGACTTTCACCTTTATCCCACCAGTCTAAGTTCCTCAAGGTCAGGGATCAGGTCTACTAAATTTATTATACTCTCCCATGCACTTAGTACAAAGCTTTGCACAAAGTGAGTGCTTAGTAAATATTATTGATATCAGATTTGGATGAAGAACAAAGGACAGACATTGGAATAAATGGACACAGAGTGAATGGAAGGAAGACGGGAGATAGGGTGGAAGGACAGTGAGATCAAGAAAGGAAAAAAGGAAGGGATATTTAAATAGAAAGCACCAGCAGGAGGGAAAACACTCAGAGAGGTATAAAGCTGAAAGTGCTTATCAGACTCATATGATGGGGTTTCTGAGTTCTGGTCTGGCCTCAGAGATTTATTTGGCTTAAGTAGCCACATTTTTCCATTTAAGTTGATTCTACTGCCAAAGAGCCTCTTGGGCAGTGATAGTAGAATAGTGGTGATCTCACGAGAATGCTGCTTGGTTGCTGCAGTCCTCCTGTGTTATGGCTTAGCATCCTAGAAGCAATAAGCTGTCCTCAGGGAAGTCCCCTCCTTCATGAATCAAATACTTATTGGGGGATCATTTCTCCATTTCAGATTGAATCCACTAGGCTAACAAAACAACTGGTTGCTCACTCTGAGACTTCTTAATAATTGTGTAAGCTCTCTGTGGGCAAGTATCATGTTTGCCAACTCTACTATATTGTAATCCCAAGCACTTAGTACAGTGTTTTGTCAGTAGTAAGCACTAAATAAATACCAGTGCTTGATTTATTAAGTGCTTACTATATACTAAGTACTGTACTAAACACTGGGTAGATACAAGATAATCAGGTCAGACAGTCTCTGACTCACATGGGCATTACAGTCTAAAGAGAGGGAGAACAAGTAATGTACCATGATTTTCCATAAGAAAACTGAGGCTCAGAGAAGTCGAGTGACTTGCCCAAGTTCAAACAGCAACCAAGTGGCAGAGCCAGAATTAGAACCCAGTTCCTCTGACTTCCATTCCCATTCACTATCCACTAGAGCACACTGCTTCTTTTGGTCCTGAATGGAGCTGTAGGCATTCATTGCAAGTAACACAAAGAACAGGTCTTTTCACCTACAATCATCACCACTGCCATACAGTGATAATTAGTCTTATAATTTATTTGCAGGCGGACATTGCAGATTTTGCTTGCCTTTCAGAAGTCACTCTGGTGTTATAGAAAGAAAAATGATCAAGATTTTGCTAGCAGAGTAAAAGTGAACTAAAAAGGTCCTTTCTATGGTTCCTCATTTAGTATATAACAAGGCAAACTGCACAGCAATTTGAGAAGAAAATAGAAAATTAACAGGTCCCAGGTGTGTTACAGTGATGCAAGCATTAGCGTAATGTTTAAAACTTAATGAAGGGATGGTTGTTGACCAGTATCTTGTCACAACTCAACATATAGGTTGGAAATGCTAAGTTGAACTTAGAATCTAGCTTTCCTCTGTGATTGCTTCCTTATGTGTCTCTCTTGATTGGTCCAGAGCTCTCAACTCATCAATTGGTGGAAAGAGGAAGATGGTGGTAGCCTTGTGTGTCAGTCCTCACTCTAATCACTAGACAGCATCAGGGTCTGCCCCAGGCCCTGCAGCCCCTCACAACAAGATTGGGGTACTATTTGGGATGGGCACACCTTTGCAGTCAATGGCACAGAAAATCTCCCTGTCGCAATCAGTGGTCATCAGATAAGATGTTCTTTTTCCCTCTATTCATTCCACCCTCTAATGTTGGTATTTGTTAAGCGCTTACTATGTGCCGAGCACTGTTCTAAGCGCTGGGGTAGACACAGGGGAATCAGGTTGTCCCACGTGGGGCTCACAGTCTTAATCCCCATTTTACAGATGAGGTAACTGAGGCACAGAGAAGTTAAGTGACTTGCCCAAAGTCACACAGCTGACAAGTGGCCGAGCTGGGACCCTCTACCGACCCTCTACCTTCTCCCCATGCCCTCTCCCTACTTGGCCCTCCTTGACCTCAAACCTACAGCTTTGGGGAGACTCTGGTTCTCCTTCTCTCCCATAATGCTAATCCTTGCCTTCCTCCAATGGCCATTTTTAAGGCTTATTCTACTCTCTCAGTCTGATCCCTCTACTTGCCTTGCTATGCCAGTCCCATCAACTCTCACTGCCCCAGGATCCCTCTGTGAGATGACAGAGGACAAGATTAGGCAATAGCTGATTGCAATGGGGAGAGTCTCAAAGTCACTGATTGCAACAGCTTGCATATGCAACCATCCGACTCGTAAGCTGATGGAGTATTAAGGATGGGGGAGGGAGAAAAAGCTTGAAATTCTGCCTGCCAATCAGGCAGAGGTGCTGAAGCCTGGTTTCTGGAAAGCAGTCTTGGAGTCGGGAAGTGTGCCCATGACCCACTTGGGGCTTGTTGTATCTACACGACTTTGGAGCTCTCCTTTGGTTGGCCCTCATTGTGAGGTTTACTCCTTGTAGAAATAGGTCCAGGGAATTTTCCACTGAAAACATTTTGCCTGGTGGAGACTTTGGGGAATTAGAGCTTTTGAGCAGTCCTCATTACAATACACCTACCTTTATTTTCAGGGATCGAGTATTCATGTTTAGAAGTATTGGAATAAGGCCTACCAAGAAATGTTACTCATATTACTTCAACATTTCACCATTTATAATATCTACAAACCTTGATCCTTGGGAAAGTATAAAAATTCCACCAGAGATGGATATTATTTATATATGGATCGCATTGTCTGCTTATAATATGCCCTTTATTAGTTCCAAATGTCCACTTTAGAGGTTTTCATTTTGAGCAACAACTGGCTTCTTACATTAACCAACGATGCAGGAAAGTTAAATTACAGCCAGTTCCTATCATAGAAACAAAGCGTTTCCTGGAATCACTGATAAGGGATAGTTCATTTTCTCTCTGTCATCCTGCAAAAACCTCCTAACAACAATTCATGCTTGGTTAAACAGGATTTCCACATCTATTGCTGACATCTTTCCAAATAATTCAGGGTTGTTATTACTGAACAGTCCTGGCAAGGATCAAAAGCAAGCAGAATTGACTGGCCTGCTCAAAGCAGAGCTTAAGTAGTTGTAATTAATAATAATTACATGCCCACTACACTCCAGTTTTATCACATTATCCATCAATGCAAATTGCAAAAAAAACCCCAATAACAAAAACTCTACCACACTTGAAACAGGATTACTGAATCAATAGTCACTGGTTATAAAGAACGTTTATAAATGTTAAAATATTTAGAGTGACTTCAGATTTTTTTAGCCTTTAGAGTTGCCTGGTTGCAAAATTACACTTAAATCAAATGCTAAAGGGAGTTCCTTTAAAAGATACGCTTGTTTCTCCTTGCCGTGACTCGGATTCAAACCGAGGTTGCTGCGGCCACAACACAGAGTACTAACCACTATACGATCACGGCAAGCTACAGAGGAACTCTCTGCTTCACTTTCTTGCAAAAAACTACTGCAATGTTGAAGTCTGTGGAAGTATTGCCATCTGTTGGTCAAGCACATACCTTTTTTTTTAAAAAAAAAAAAACCACTATGCAGTATAATGTCCTTGAAAGCCAGACGTTATAGTGTTCCAGAAGAATTTTCTATCTTTTTTTTCCTTTAGATGATTATAAAGACACTATTATTATAAATACAAAGTCATGTGATTTAGACAGATGTCACTTTGCTGACAATGATTTGAGAATGTAGAATAAAGGGAAACTGGCCTTTTACCAGTTTTTTCTATTTCAACCCGAGTGTACACACTTTTTTTTCCCTATCCGGAAAGTGATAGAAAAGTCCATAAATCGCTCTCTCTTTCTTGGTAACTGCACTATTAAGCCTTTTCAAATACCTTGAGAGAATGGAAGTAGTAACACAGTAATCACAAAGGAATTGGGAATGGGGGAAGGGGAGGGTAGGCTGGGACAGATTTGTTAACCAGTTAAAGTAATCTGTCAATTTAGTTCTGAATTTCCCTGGAGTGTTGGACTCAGGAAAAACTTTGGATCCTGAAGCCACCTTCCTTTTGTCTATAGGTGAGCATATCCCAAAATATTCACTATACCTCATAAAAGAAATAACCCGACCCTTTTCCCCAGTATCAGGAACTGAAATAGAGATTTAAAAAATCTTGGTTAACCATAAATTCCACAAAGTTTTTGTTTTAATCAGTAGATCTCAAAAAGGAATCAATAATAGCAGTAGTAGTCATTAACCACTTATTGGGTGCCAAGCACTGTAGTAAATGCTGGGCTAGATACAATCAGATCATTGTCCCATCTGGGGCTCACAGTCTAAGTGGGAGGGAGAACAGATATTAAATACCCACTTTACAGATTAGCAACAGACCTTAAATTATATATTTATAGGTACAAAAAAATTACCTATTTAACTGAGAATCCCCCTGGCTTAATGTATTATCTCTAGTGACCCCTTAATAATGTTGGTATTTGTTAAGCACTTACTATGTGCTGAGCACTGTTCCAAGCGCTGGGGGAGATACAGGGTAATCAGGTTGTTCCACGTGGGGCTCACAGTCTTAATCCCCATTTTACAGATGAGGTAACTGAGGCACAGAGAAGTGAAGTGACCTGCCCACAGTCACACAGCTGACAAGTGGCTGCCTGATAGCAGCTGTGTCTCACTGGCACTGTATATGGGGTAACAGGAACCTAATCCCTCTGCTCACCTGATGCCAATAACCCCCACTTTGGAAGAAGGATCTATGTGGAAGTAAAGGATGTGACAAATGGCTGAGACATCACAGGCACTCTACCACTGAGCTACTGGAGAGCCTTGCAAAATGACCTAACTCCCTTGAAAATGAGAGACTTTTGGTCATATTTTGAAATTCCATTCCACCAAAGAAAAATACTAGCTTTTGATCCACTCCATCCATTCCATACTAGATGACTGGTCCACTCAGCCAGATCTGATTGGTGGGCAAATCTGCTTGTGATCATTCCCACCCCTTCTTCCTCCAGTTGTGCCCCTTCCCTGCCACCCCGCCCCCTGAAAAGACACCTCTTCCTCTGATTGGTATCCTGTGGTTTAGGAAGGAGAAGTTGCAAGGGAGGTTGCAGCTACCCTTTCCACTTGACCACTCCCCTCTCTTCCCGTAATTCCCTCCCCTCCACCTTCAAGTTCTCCCAGACTTTTCCAGAAAGATTGTCCTTCTTCAGGTTAGGCTAGGACTGAGGCCAGTGCTAGGAGGAGGGAGCTGGACTGAGCTGTTTATCTCAGTTGCTCCCCCCCCCCTCCTGCCCATCCCCTGTTCACTAGAAGAATCAAAGTCAATCCAAAGTAGATTTGAAAAGGGAATAATCATTTCTGAAATTCACCAGGAAGTCAGTCTCCTCCTGCAATGCATTGGCATTATCCTCAACTCAGCTCTCTCATTCACCCCACATATTCAATCTGCCACCAAATACTGTCAGTTCAACCTTAACAACACTGCTAAAATCTGCCCTTTCGTTTTCACTGAAACTGCTACTTTGTTGATCTAAGCACTTATCCTATCCTGCCTTGATTACTGCATCATCCTTCCTTGCTGACTTCCATGCATACTGTCTCTCCCCACTCCAGTCCATACTTCACTCTGCTACCTGGACCATATTTCTACAAAAAGTCCAATCCATATTTCCCCACTTCTCAAGAATCTCTAGTAGAGAAACACCTTACCATTGGCTTTGAAAACAATCACCTTGCATCCTATGTTAGTTGGCTGATTTCCTACAGCATGCTCACGCCACTCCTCTAACCAACTGAATCAATTTTATTTATTGAATGTTTACAGTGTGCAGAGTACTGTACTAAGCACTTGGGAGAGTACAATATACGAGTTTACAGTCAAGAGGGGGAAGTCACCATTCCTCAATCTCATCTATCTCACTGCCAACCCCTTGCCCATGTCCTGCCTCTGGCCTGGAACTCCAACTCCCTTCATGTTTTTTAATCGTATGTTAAACACTTACTATATGCCATAACAATAATAATAATAATTAATGACTTGCTCATGGTCACACAACAGACAAGTGGAGGAGCCAGGAATAGAACTCAGGTCCTCTGCCTCCCAGGCCTATGCTCTTGCCATTAGGCCATGCTGCTTCCCACACTCCTTAAAGGCAGGGATCATAACTACCAAGTCTGTTGTATTGAACTCTCCCAAGTGCTTAGTACAGTGCTCTGCCCAAAGTAAGCTCTCAATAAATACAAATGAATGATTGATTGCAAATTAGCCCACGACAGTTGCTTTCAAGAAATTGGCTTGACTGTCATGGTACCCTCTGTTGGCCTTTATTACAGAACATGAGCCAAAAGCAGAAAATGAGATGGGATTTGTGAACTTTGCAATGATGGACTTAAGCCAAGGCCTAGTAAGGCAAAGTTTAGGGGCAGCCAATTGACACTTTTTACTTGATCTCTCTCTCCTGCTCCTGCCAAGTCTCCATTCGGGATGGATCCTGATTGTGGGGCTGGGCAGAGGCAAAAGATGGAGTCAGAGGGCCGGGTGTTATAGTACCCACCCCATGCCCAACACCAGGTGCATGTGCTCCACCATTTCTTCCAACACTGTCCCTCCATATCCAGACAGATGTGTGCTGTTAGAACATTCCCTAATACAACCATCATGTTTTAGCCATAGGACATAGTGAAAGCACATCCTTTGGCAAAACTGAATGAACTGAATTAGTCCACTCCAACTTTGACAGTAAACTCTAAAGATCTACAGGCCCACAATTGTGTACCAAACCTACTCACACTTAGCTGTGGAATTTGCCACAATTTCCCATATCAGTAGCCTACTGCAAACATTTATATAGCCAGATCCACTCAGTGTGCTCCCTCTGAAGCAATTACTATGAAGACTAAGATGGCAGTGAAGAGAATTACAAAAGTTATATATAACTGTCCTTCATATTCAAACCCTGTCCTCTCCCTGACTCTCCCATTATTGTAAATACCACCATATCATATCTCACCTTGATTACTGTCAGCCTCCTCGCTGACTTCCTGCCTCCTGTCTCTCCCTTCTTTAGTCCAAGCTTCACTCTGCTGCCCAGATCATTTTTCTACAAAAAAAAATAATTTAACCATTTCTCCCCACTCCTCAAAAACCTCACATCCAACAGAAACGCCTTACCATAGGCTGTAAGGCGCTCAATCAGCTCTCTTCCTCCTACCTTATCTCCTGATCTCATACTACAACTTTGCTCCTCTAACTTCAACTTACTCACTGTACCACAGTCTTATCTATCAAGCTGCCTTGCCCACATCCTCCCTCTGGCCTGGAACTCCCTCCTTTTTAGTATCTGACAGATCATCCCTCTCTCCACCTTCAGAATGCTCCTAAAAATCACATATCCTTCAAGAGGCCTTCCTTGTCTAAGCCTCATTTCCCTATCTGTCCTCCCTTCTATGTTGCCTATGCACTCCTTAAGTGCTTGATAGTCACCCTTTCCCCACACACTCACGTGCATATCCTTACACTCTGCCTTTTCTCCTATCTATAATTCATTTGTGTCCCTCTAGACTGTAAGTTCCTGTCATCAGGGATCACATTTATCAACTCTACCGTATTGTACTTTCCCAAGCACTTAGCATAGTGCACTGCACACAGTAAGTGCTCAGTATATACCAATGATAGGTGTTGCTACTGATGATGAGCTCCTAGCCGTGCATGCAAATGTGACTGAAAATACAGGTGTGGCATCATCACCCCTCCCACACTGTTTACGTTTTTACAAGTACAGATCATTCCTGCATGAGGGGATTTGTCCCACATGAGGCCTGTCTCTATTTTTGACTCTGCTGCCCCATATCCAGATCTTCACAAAGCCCTTGCTACAGAACAACTCCTCTCATGATTCTTACCTGTCAGGCTGGTGTGACTGCTGCATTTAGACCACAGACATTTATTTTCATGTTGTCTCCCCCTCTAGACTGTAAACTCCTTGTGGGCAAGAAACTTGTCCACCAACTCTGTATTGTACTCTCCCAAGTGCTTAATAGAGTGTTCAGCACACAGTAAGTGCTCAATAAATATGATGAATTGACTGAAGGTCAAGGCTTCCATGGATCTGGTAATCTGACAAGTACTTTATAGATGAGCTTGTTTTGTTGGGGTTTTTTTTTTCGAATAAGGAAAAAACAATGTACCGAGATGACAATACACTGTAAAATGGTTCTCCAGTGGCCTGAAAACCTGAGCAAGTGTACTTTCCAAGAGAACTGGTTAGTGACCAGGGAAGTCTGAGGCAGCCCGGTTCATCGTGCCTGGGCTTGCCGGCATGAATACTACAACCCTTGTTGGCATTTTCCGGTGAAATAAAATGTGGAGAGAAAGTGAATGGAAGAGTGAGGAGACTGATAATTAGTGAAATAGCTACATCCAGAGGTTCCACTGAATAGACACATCTGTGGTCATCACCCAACTGATGTATCTTTTTTTTTTTTGAGTTTTCTTATAAGTTTTATAGTGAAACAGAGTCACTTTCTAAGTTCAAAACTTGTTGCTTATTCTCCTGCTACTGTTCAGAGGAAATTGGCCCACACCTGCAATATAAAGGAGGTAGATTTAGGGAAGGGGGATTTTTTTGATATTTTTTTTTTCTTTTCTGAAGAGGGAGAGTAGAAATTCTTAAACATGACTTAGTTAAGGGGTCAGATTGGAAGTAGCAGGATCAGAATCAGAAGCAGCCTTAGTAGCTGTGGCAGCAGGTTTGATAGAGGAGAGGGATGGCTTTAGCTGCTTACTAGCTGCAGTAGCTCCACCACTGAGTTCCCACCACTGCTATAGATGGTCTCCCCATCCCAGGAGTTCCACCAGCCATTTTGGGGGTGGCAAGATGGGAGCCTGAAAGTTGTGCCCATCTTGTATAATGACAGACAGGATTTAGTGTGGTCTGCAGGCAGGGAGACGAACTAGATGATTTCCATTTCTAAAATTCTGATTCTGCCTGCAGGTTGGGGTGTTTTTCCCCTTCCCTTTCAGGGTGAATTATAATCAGAAGTACCGCAGACAAGACAGAGTTTCCCTTTTGCCAATCCAGAAGGCTAACTTTCATTTTCTCCTCTGCTTCCCCACTCTAAGACAGGACTGCTTCTGGGTCTGTCACTGGGCTCCAAGCCGACAGCAGCATCAAATGGGTTATACCCTGGCCCAAAACGCAGTTCGAATGAAAACAGGTTACAAGTCTCCACACAAAGATTGGCTCAGATTCTCTTCAGTGGATTCTCTGCTTCAATCCACACTGGCATGAATTCACAAAAGGCTTAGTCTAAACTCTCTCAGGTGCCCTCTTCACACTTACAAAACTCTTAAGGGTGAAGTACTGTACTGGGAAGTGTATGTGACTCAAGGGGTGAATCATATCTTTGAGGAAGCGATAATTTGCTGCAGCAGGGAGAGCCTGAAGAAACAAGAGCTTCAGTTTGTAATTCGAGATATCCACTGTCAAAATAAAGGACCTGAGGAAGAGGACTAGAGCAAACACCCAAGTCAGGAAATTGACTGGTTCCTGATTAAAGTGCCTCTTCAAAGCTTCCCACATGTCCCTCACTGAATCCCTGCCTTTATTCACTCATGAACTGCAAGAAAAAGAAATATTTTTACTGCAACACAAACTATTTACCAGTTTATATTTTTAGTAGTAAACTGCCCAGGGGTCATTTCTCCCTTAATTATTAATGAATTCTGTTTTACAGACTCAAAATCTCACTATGGGGCATCCTGATGTGGGTGGGAGGTGAGAGGAAGGTTTGATATTTGCCTGAAGGCATCATCAGAACCAGATGTGCAGAGACCTAGTAATATTCTGCTTCTGACACAACCCTCTGGCATCCCTGCCAGAGTCTCCGTTAGGGGGGCCAATCCATAATAAGAGCTGGTCCATTAGTATATCACAGAGAGACTTAGGGACAACTAAGGGCCCATTAGTTCAGACTCAAGGACTGAATTTAAGGGGCCAGAGCTTGCTGAAGCTCTCATCCCAATGAGGAAATGTGCTGGGAAGGTGATAGAAGCAGCGTGGCTCAGTGGAAAGAGCATGGGCTTTGGAGTTAGGGCTCATGAGTTCGAATCCCAGCTCTGCCACTTGTTGGCTGTGTGACTGTGGGCAAGTCACTTAACTTCTCTGTGCCTCAGTTCCCTCATCTGTAAAATGGGGATTAAGACTGTGAGCCCCACGTGGGACAACCTGATTCCCCTATGTCTACCCCAGCGCTTAGAACAGTGCTTGGCACATAGTAAGCGCTTAACAAATACCAACATTATTATTATTATTATTATTATTAGAAGCAGATGGCTGGAAGTGGCATCGAACAGTAATTAGACATCATGGGATATACTGGGTTCCTTTTTCTCCTCTTTCTCTATGAGTGGCCTTCCAGAGAGGGTAGGGAATGGCAGAAATGTCACCAATCAGTGCTCTGTCTAGGAGGCAGGAAGAATGGGCAGATCCCTGGTTAGAAAGCCTGGCCATGCAGGTAGGAATTTGTTGGAAATGATCTGGGAAGAATCTCTTCCTCCTCGAGACTTCACTGTGTTGAACTGTTTCCCCAGTTTGGTGACCTTTTAGTTTTATAATTTAATAGCTTTTCCAGAATATATACCACTGGTATATTTATTCTGTAATAATAAGAATGATGATAATTGTTGTGTTTATACACTTATGTGCTAATCACTGTACTAAGCACTGGGGTAGATACAAGATAATCAGGTTCCACGTGGGGCTCACAGTCTAGTAGGAGGGAGAACAGGTATTGAATCCCCATTTTGCAGCTGAGGGAACTGAGGCACAGAGAAGTGACTGATCCAAGATGACATAGCAGACCAGTGGCAAGGCTGATATTAGAAGCCAGGTCCCCTGACTTCCCAGGCTTTCCTTTCTCTTTCGACTAGGCCATGCTGCTTCTCTGTAACCAATGGGATTAGCCGGCTAAATTCTCCCAGAGGTGAAAGGCTCTTAACATTATTGAAGGCTTCTATAATAACAACAATGGTATTTGTTAAGTTTACTATATAATAATGTTGGTATTTGTTAAGCGCTTACTATGTGCTGAGCACTGTTCTAAGTGCTGGGGTAGATACAGGGTAATCAGGTTGTCCCATGTGAGGCTCACAGTTAATCCCCATTTTACAGATGAGGTAACTGAGGCACAGAGAAGTTAAGTGACTTGCCCACAGTCACACAGCTGAAAAGTGGCAGAGCTGGGAGTCGAACTCATGACCTCTGACTCCCAAGCCCGTGCTCTTTCCACTGAGCCACGCTGCTTCTCTATATATCAAGCCCCCTTTTAGGATCACACCTGAAGAGTTTCCAGTACTCTACCAGTCTCGACTATGGGAGGGAGAGTCAAGCAGAGGCATATCCATTCCATTCCTAGCTTGGGAAGTGGCTAGCTAGTGGAAGGCAATCTGCTACAAGTCAAAACTCACCTGGACTGGGCAGCAACAACACAGGAGAGAGTCGAGGGTGGAGACTCAACCTTATTGCGTGGAAGGAAGCAATGGTAAACCACTTCTGTATTTTTACCAAGAAAAAAATCCTGTGGATACACTACCAGAACAATTGCAGGTGGAGGTGAGGCATTCTGGGAGAGATGTGTCCATGGTGGTGTTATAGGTATGAAACAACTCGACAGCATAAGATAATATGTCAAACACTGTATTAAGTGCTAGGGTAGATTCAAGATAATCAGCTCAGACAGCCTCTCTGCCATACAGGGCTCACCATTTAAAAGGTAGGGGAGAGCAAATATCTTATTCCCATTCTACAAATGAGGAAACTGAGGCACAGAACGTTTAAGTGACTTGCCCAACATCAGCCAGCAGTCCAGTGGCACAACTGGCACTAGACCATGGGTCTTCTGACTCCCAGACTCAACTTCTTTCTCTTAAGCCCTCTGTCTCCTATCAATAATCAGTGGCATTTATTGAGTGTTTACTATTTGCAGAGCACTGTACTAAGTGTTTGGGAGAGTACATTACAACAGAATTAGCAGATGCATTCCCTGCCCATAACAAGCTTACAGTCTAGAGGGGAAGGCAAGCATTAAATATGAATAAGTAATTTATAACATATAATTCAAAGTTATATACATAAATGCTGTATGTTTGGGGGTGGGGTGAATGTCAGATGTCCAAGGGTCACAAATCTAACAGCATAGATGACGCAGAAGGGAGAGTGATCCGGGGAAAAGAGGACTTCATTGGGGAAGGCCTCTTGGAGGAGATGTGACCTTAACAATGCTATGGACAGAAAACTAAGGAACTCCCCAAACAATCAAATTGGGAGGTTTTGTTTTGCAGGCGACTAGTCATAAGTGGAGAGAACCATGGAGCCTTCCCTACCATACAGATGTAAAATAAGATGTGCAAAAACGTGAGTGTTTTTAGAAAGAAAGGTGCTATGTGAACCTCATGTATTATTATTTCTTCAGTTTTCTAATAACTCCTAAAAGGAAAACATATTTTATCATCACCAGCCTCAGCATGAATCTCTTGTGGGTGAGAATGTTTTTTTCTTTCCATGAGAGTTATTTATGAGCTTTCATGTGACTAATAAGGCCTCAGACCCACAAGGTCTACTGCAGCTTAGATAAACATTTCCACAGGGGGAAAGTGACCCAGGGTTCTCCATTTGCTGCTTCCGCCGCTCTTTTCTCTTTGTCTTTGTCTGACAGAGAGAGGCTCTGGCAATTTCAACTGCCTGGCTGTATTATTTATCCAAGCGGGGTGATCCGTGGCCAAGGTTTGTTTTGCATAGTTTTGTAGCTTAGGCTTCAGAACATTTTCCTTGTACTGGCTATAAGCATCTCCTGGGAGGTAATTGGGAGTTTGCCACATGCTTTGGGAGCCTGGAATCAAACCTTTGATCATCTGTTCTACCCAGGGAACCTGGTGTTGACAATCATTGCCTCCGTACTCATGGTCATCTGGGAGAGGATGCTCAAAATGCGATCTGGGTCTTCGCATTTGACTTGGAGGACCTTCCACCCTCAACAATAGCGACATTAATTTCAATACACTCAGCGAAACCTTCAGTGAATTAGGAAACGTATGTTCATACACACAAGGCTGTTTGTACACAGTGCACTGTGGGACCGTGGTTGGTGTGCAAGCAAGGTTGGACCCAGGGGTTACTAAAATATGAGATTTTCTAAACCTGGGGTTTTGAAAAATAGCAACTCCTGCATTATGGCATGTCTTCCATTTGTCATAGAAAATTGGTGGAGGAGCAATCACCAGGTAAACAGTAAGATGGGTGGCAGAGTTACAGTCTCAACTTTTGAGCATTTAAAGGCTACACTTGCCATGATGAGATGAGAGATGGCTTCCTCCTCATCAAATCTAGACTGTGAGCTCACTGTGGGCAGGAATGTGTATCTGTTGTTATATTGTACTCCCCCAAGTGCTTTAGTTTTACATTTTGATAGCTTTTCCAGAATATATACCACTGGTATATTTATTCTGTAATAATAATGATGATGATAATTGTGGTGTTTATACACTTATTATGTGCTAATCACTGTACTAAGCACTGGGGTAGTTACAAGATAATCAGGTTCCACGTGGGGCTCACAGACTAATAGAAGGGAGAACAGGTATTGAATCCCCATTTTGCAGCTGAGGGAACTGAGGCACAGAGAAGTGACTGACCCAAGATCACACAGCAGACCAGTGGCATGGCTGATATTAGAAGCCAGGTCCTCTGACTCCCAGGCTTTCCTTTCTCTTTCAACTAGGCCATGCTGCTTCTCTGTAACCAATGGGATCGTGGCTCAGTGGAAAGAGCCCGGGCTTGGGTGTCAGAGGTGATGGGTTCTAATCCCGGCTCTGCCACTTGTCAGCTGTGTGACTTTGGGCAAGTCACTTAACTTCTTTGTGCCTCAGTCACCTAACCTGTAAAATGGGGATTAAGACTGTGAGCCCCACGTGGGACAACCTGATCACCTTGTATTCCCCAGCGCTTAGAACAGTGCTTTACACATAGTAAATGCTTAAAAAATACCATCGTCATTATTATTTTCGAATTAGACTGTAAGCCCGTCAATGGGCAGGGATTGTCTCTATCTGTTGTCAAATTGTACATTCCAAGCGCTTAGTACAGTGCTCTGCACATAGTAAGCGCTCAATAAATACGATTGAATTACCTCCAGCTGAATTCTCCCAGAGATGAAAGGCTCTTAACATTATTGAAGGCTTCTATAATAACAACAGTGGTATTGTTAAGTTTACTATATATCAAGTCCCCTCTCAGAATCACACCTGGAGAGTTTCCAGTACTCTACCAGTCTCGACTATGGGAGGGAGATAATCTATCATCTGTATGTATGCTTTGCACAAATTAAGTGTTCAGTAAATACAATTGAATGAATGAATCTGAGTTTCTTAGGCTTGGACTATGCCCTTTAGTCGTTTGGAGGAGTTTCATTAGCACCACCTATAGGTATCATGTTGAACATTAAAGGGCAGGACCAGATTATAGACACTTGGTCCTGGAAGATAGCCAGCTCCCCAGAATTGAAGCGATGCTCAAAGCAGCCCAGCTCTCCTCGACAGGGCAAGTGAAGAGGATGAACAATAGCTGAGCCCCCAAGCAGCTGCTGGATAGGCAACTGGAAGGAAGCATATGCAATCCAGGAGGGCAAAAATAAATGACAAAGACATAGGGAAACACAGTCTCAAACCATGTGACATAGCAGCAGACTGTTGAGAGACTACCACAGCAAACTGACCAGGCTGGTGTGCAGAAATTGAGAAAGGGGTTGCTATCCTCGAGTGAAAGCTTAATGACCAGCAGGATGCCAAGAGGCAGGCTCGAAAAAGAGAGACCGGCACTGTATGGGACAAATCTATTAGCATAGTAGGGATCTAACCTTAAGTGCATGTAATGCGGTAGGGGGGTGATGTTTACTCAGCGGTCTGTCCAGACACCCTCACACACATGCAAGGATCTTACCACTAGCAAAGTCATCCAAAATGAAGCCTAGGGTCTTGTTGTCCAAAGGAAAGTGAGTTAAAAGAGGAAAATTGAAAACTGGGCTCTAATTGTCAGACTTCCATTGACCTACTATGTGATTTAAAGCAGTTGAGTTAGCATCTTCCAGCCTCAGCTACTCCATCCAGAAAAAGGAAATGCCAAGACTCACACCTTGCCTGATGAGGTAACGTCCCATTGAGAATGATGAACGAGCTTTGGTCCTGAGACTCGAGGATCCAGAACTTGTGCTAAGGATATTGGCAGGATATTGACAACATTGCCAGTGGCTTGCTCAGTGCCACTCACACTCATCCCTCATGCTGGTCATGTTGCCATTGGGCACAGAGTACACCCTCTAATGATCATATGGAGGAAAACTGAGGTAATGTAGAACATATTTTGGGTCTTTAGTTTGTAAAATTGTAAGGGCAGGAATCACACCTACTGGCTTTTAGTACCTTGATTCTCTAGACTGTAAACTCATGGTGGCCAGGGGATATGTCTACAAACTCTGTTGTATTCTCCCAAGCGCTTAGCACAGCGCTCTGCACACAGTAAGTGTTCAACAAATACCATTGATTGATTGATCCACACAGTAAGCACTCAAATAATATTGACTGAGTCACTGGGAGAAAGACACTACAGAAGAGTAAGACACAGTAATCTATCATCATCATCATCATCACCACCAGTGTGAAAGATCAAAATTAAATTTGTCTGCCAAAAAGCAGAATTTGTTTTGGGTAACTCAATGACCACGATGTTACCTAGGATAAAAATCTACCCCCGGACAGTTTCCCTTTAATTATCTTCTGTCCTCATATTGGATTGGAAAAAAAAAGTTAGAACCAGCCTAATTGAATGTAGAAAAAACTATTCATTATTAAGCCAAATAGAAACAACATTCAATAACCTAAAATGCCTCATGGAAAACTTAGAAATTGGCCAAGAGTAATTGAAGTATGTGATTCTTCTATTATATAAAGCAAAGTTTGGCAAGGTCACTGAGTCTGCACCACTTTTAATTGCTTTTTTTTCATTCTGGGTGGAAATTGCCTTTCTTCACTCATTATTTATGTGGTGAAATCCCTGTACGGTGATCTTGCATACAGTGAAATCCTGTGCACAAGCCTGTAAGGTTCACTGCAAATGGGATCTGGGTCTAGTGAAATTTATATCTAGCGAAGTGCATATGATCTGTGCCAGACATTTTGACGCTCTCCTAGCCAAACACGCAGAAATTCTTCCAAATACTTATGCCTCTTGTACTTCCAACTCTTACTTTCCTTCTGCCCCTTCTGAGATATTTCTGAATCTCAGTCCTTGAATTTTCACATGCTCAAGAGCCAATCAAAGGGGCACCCAAAGAATAAGGGGAAGAGAGAAGACTAAATGAAACAGTTTTCTGATGATATCTCCAGCTAACTCTTCTACATCTGCCTTCCTCTCTTAGTTATTTCTTGGTTGTGGTGGAAACAATTTAGGCCTGTTTCTATCGTGGATTTCAGCTGGGGCACTCAACCAGAAGTGTTCAGCATTTTCCACCAGTGGGCCCTCTTCCATATAACCCTGCTTGATCCTTGTTCCACATAATGGTTTCTTTCTAGCCAGTCTCAATTCAGTAAGGAGTCCTTTTGCAGGATATCTTTCTTATCAATCAAATAGTATTCACTGAGCACTTACTCTGCACAGAACATTGTACTAAGCATTTGGGAGAGTACAATAGAGTGTTTAGATACGATCTTTACCCTCGAGGAACTTACATTCCTTTGGGCAAGGATGACAGCTTCAACCCACTAAGAGCCAGCACTATCTTGGTGCTAGGGCAGGTCCCACATTACTACTGAAAGGTTGTGCTGGAAACCCCAAGTTGGTTGCCCAGGTCCCAGAGTACTGCTGGGCCTACTGGAATGTAAGCTCCTTGAGGGCAGGGAACATGTCTACTAACTCTATTGTGCTCTTCCAAGTGCTTAGTACAGTGTTCTTCACAGGAAGCACTCAAATGCCATTGATTAGTATTAATCAATGGTATTTATTGAGCACCTACTACATGCAGACCACTGTATTAAGCACTGTACTGTACTAAATGCTTGGGAGAGTACCATACAGAGTTGGTAGGACATGTTCCCTGCCCACTAGGAGCTTACGGTAGGACATGTTCCCTGCCCACTAGGAGCTTACGATCTAGAGGGAGCTTACCTTAATTTGGACTGTACTAAGCACTAGTGAGAGAACAATGGAAGGAAAAGACAAGGAATTTACAGTCTAATAAAGAAAACAAGCAGGCAAATTATTTACAAATTGGAAGCAGGAAGAAAAAAAATACAACTGATAAGAATGAGAGCATAGAAAGATAAGTGAAAAAGAGTAGTGTACACAGATTGATACATTCATTAGTTCTGAGGATGGTTGTTGGATTGACATGACTTGAAGTGCTGGAAATTAATCATGGAATGCCTTCTGACCTTATGACATCACTGCCCTGTGTCCCATAGCAAGCTCCAACTGGCTGATTAGAATACAAGGGTGGCTCTTTTATGTGTGTTTTCAGCCCTGTGAAATCCCTCAGTTCAGTTTCCATACCCCTAAAACTATGGGAGAAACAAGCGTATTTCTTCTGGCTGTGATCCACTCAATAACTCAGATCCTCACTCCTTTCTGATGCTATTAGTTTAGTTTTTGGGTTCCTACAGTTCTTAGGCCTTAGTTGGACATATGTTCATCTGGAGAAGATAAGAACATAAGCAATTCCACCCAACCCAATATTTAGGCTCCTACAGTGGCAATAGAATGTTCGGAGGAAAAGTTCAGCAGCTGCTCTTCTAAAATCTACCTTCACAGAAATGAACCTAATACCTCCAACCTTTTCTTCTAAACTGCTACCCATGAAATTTTTCAAACTTATGAGCCTGTTGATAACATCTGCCTACAAAACTTCCTGAGGTAATGAATTCCATATATTCTCCCACAGCTTTGCAAAGACATGTTTCTTTTTGTTTGCCTTGATTATACCACTTGCAAGTTTCCTAATCCTGGGGTTTGGTAAGCAAAAACTCTATGCTCTCCCTGCCCACACTCTTCATGATTTTGCATATTTCAATCTTCAGTATTAGGGGGTTCTTTGGAGTGAAATCAATAGTCATTGATTAGTGTTCCTTTGGTTTCACTACTGGTTTTTCCAGTGATCTTTTGTCAGTTGACCATTCGGGGGAACAAAGTGTAACACTGGCAATAAGACTGGAATATTGTAACACCAAAGTCCAGAAGAGGCAACAGAAGGGAAAGGCATGGGTTCTCATGGGAGCTGGATATTTTTGTAAGAATTTTATTTGGTTTAAATTTCATCTAGGCACCAGGCAGGAGAGGTCTCCCTTTTAGGTACCCATTATTGGGTCAGACCAATGGTCCATTCAGCCAGATAAATGTCTGATAATGGCAATATGATTCTTGGAGGATCCTAGTGATTGGCTGTTCTAGCTTTGCATGGAGAAGCAGCGTGGCTCACTGGAAAGAGCAGGGGCTTTGGAGTGAGAGGTCATGGGTTCGAACCCCAGCTCTGCCACTTGCCAGCTGTGTGACTTTGGGCAAGTCACTTAACTTCTCGGTGCCTCAGTTCCCTCATCTGTAAAATGGGGATTAAGACTGTGAGCCCCACGTGGGACAACCTGATTCCCGTGTCTACCCCAGCGCTTAGAACAGTGCTCGGCACATAGTAAGCGCTTAACAAATACCAACATTATTATCTACCCTAAAGTTTATATCTTAGGTATACCACCTAAGATTCCTAACCTCTTCCTCTATATCAATCCATGATATTTATTGAATGCTTATTGTGTGTGAACACTGTATTAAGTTGTTGTAATTGTTGGTAATGGTATTTGTTGAGCACTTACTATATGCCAGGCACTCTTCTAAGCACTGGGGTAGATATAAGATAATCAGGTTGGACACAGTCTCTGTCCCAAGCAGACAAGTGGCAGAGCTGAGATTAGAATCCAGGTCCTTCTGACTCCCAGGTCCATGCTCTATCCACTAAGCCTCACTGCTTGCTTGGGAGAGCGCAGTACAACAGAATTGGTAGACTGTAATGAGTTTACAGTCTAGAGGACGCTAGAAGACTCTATATCACTCACTAGCTTTCCTTCTATCGCATTCATTTTCAATCAACCCATCAATGTTATTTATTGAACACTTACTGAGTACAGGGCACTCTACTAAGCACTTGGGAAGGTATAATATAATAGAGTTGGTAGACACTATCCCTGCCTACAAGGAGCTGGACCATTTGTCCAACAATTTAGACAAAATCGCTCTTGAACCTACTGATTTTTGAACTGCATAATTTCCTGTGATAAATTCCATATGGTGCCAACTTTAGGTGGAGAAGTGTTTCACACTTTCCCCATCTGAGATGACCTGTTTCCTCCTCCACTTTCCTCTCATTATTTGCTTACTTTCTTCCCTTTCCACCTGTCAAAAGTTCAGGCGGTTGCTACGAGAACTAAAAGAAGGGGAAAAAAATGCCCCAACTGAACCAGTAAGAATGGGCATAAATGGGAGATTGAGAGGTAGTGCCCAGTGACCGAGCACAAGTCCAGCAGTTCAATTCAGTTCAGAGTCTGCTGATGGCAGCGTTTCCAGGGCATGACAAGTGGTATGTAGTTCCACAAAGACTGCACACACATTCCTCCTGCCTTCACAGTATTTTCTATCTGGGAACATTTCTCTGGCACCATTATTTTGACCTGTGCCGATTTGGGTCAAAATTGGAACTTCCCAAGAAAAAAAAAAGTCAATAAAACAAAACCCCTTGTGCATATCCACGCAGACTTGGCCAGTATGCAGTATTGAATGGATATGCCTCCTTAAACTAGTGATCTATTTAGATTGTTCAAAAGGGATCAGCCACTAAATTGGTTTCAATTCCTAACAAGAGTAATGTTGGAACAAACAAACAGACTTAAGACCTTTGATCACACTGACAGACTTTTCCATTGGCTGAAGGTTTCAAAGTCTCTACCTATGAAGGGAGGTGTTGACTGTAAACTGTAAGCTTGTTGTGGGCAGGGAATGTGTCTATCAACTCTAATATTGTACTCTTCCAAGGGCTTAATAAAGTGCTCTACACGCTGTAAGCCCTCAGTGGATACTACTGATTGACCTCTGGAATTGTAATGGGCTGAAACACTGTTTTGTCATACAAGAATTTAAGACTAGGCTGCAGGGTCCTGGGGGAGTGTTTACATTTTTTTCAGAGAAGATCCTCAAATAACATTCTGGATTTAAACACTGCTATGTATTTTATAATCTAGACTATAAACTCTTCCTTTAGACTGTAAACTCCTTGTGAGCAGGGGTTGTGTCTACTAACTTCATTGTACTGAACTCTCCCAAGCATTTAGAATAGTGATTTGCCCATAGTAAGCCCTCAAGAAACACAAGTGATTAGCATAAGATTAACATATTAGAAGCAGCATGGCCTAGTAGAGAGGGCATGGGCTTGGGAGTCTGAAGGACCTGGGTTCTAATCCTGTTCCACCACTTGTCTGCTGTGTGACCTTGGGCAAGTCACTTCTCTGTGCCTTAGTTACCTCATCTGTAAAATGGGGATTAAGATCGTGAGCCCCATGTGGGACAGGGACTGTGTCCAACCTGATTACCTTGTATCTACCCCAGTGCTTAGAACAGTGTCTAAGTTCAAGTCCATTAAATCCAAACTACTGGCAAACTGACCATGGAAATAGTAAAAGAGAAGCTTTCATGAAACAAAGCAGCAGAAGGCTACCAAAAAATTATTTTTAAAATGCTGGTCAGGTCATTTGTATGACTAGTTCAATTATTTTAAAAGAGAGTTGAGTCCCTTTATATAAGTAACTTCACAATAAAACTATCTTTTCACTAGTTTAAATAAAGCTGTTTCTATTGATATTTCACAACATACAACCAAGTTTATTGAAAAAATAAAACAGATGTATTTTATTCAAAAATGAACTGGATTGAATTGGTCCCAATTTATTTCACATAGTCCTTCCTTATGCAAAAATAAAAAATCTCAGAGAGCCTCAGTGCTTTTTGCAGTTATTTCATGGATTATCTAGGAACTATGAAAGCCCTTTTTTTTAAAAAAAGCACATCCTAGAAGAAGTGGAACCCTAACTGATGCTATTTAAATTATTATTATTACTATTAAGTGCCACCGAGTCATTTACGATTCATTAGCAACTCCATAGATATACTTTCTCCAGAACGTCCTGTCCTCTGCCATAGTTCTTTAAATAGTTGTCAGTCATTCATTCAATATATTTAGAGTGCTTACTGTGTGTGCAAAGCACTGTACTAAGCACTTGGGACAGTACAATACAACAACATTCACACAGTCCTGATCTATGCTGGAACTGCATAGGCCCCTCTCTGGAAATATACCCACAAACTTTAAACTAGATGTGCAAAATCTCTTCCTTTTCTGGCTCTGGGGATTTTCTTGTGTAGAAACTCCCAGCCCTGCTGAACACGTTGAGTGCTAAGGTGGAGATAGTTTTATAACATAAACAGAGTATAGGTTGAGAGTTACACAAATAATCCTCTGGACACAAACATTGATTTTCATGTCTACTGTCCTAGGTAGGATTACATTCAAGGAGCGGAGCGTAGTTGCAATTTAGGGCAAGTCCTTTCTGTGGGTAAATGGTCCTACATAATGTGGTTAGACAGGGGTGAAAAACAGGCATTCATTATTACTTCAACCTCTATGTACCTTTCCTGACTAATTTCTCATCATCCCACAACTGCCACTTAGCACTTGAGTATTTGGGACTCCCGCAGCACTTAAGGATATTCTATTAGTTCCTCCTAAGTGTAAATTATAGTATCTGTCTCTCCTGCTAAATTGCTAAATTCCTTGAAGACAGGGATTGTGTCTACTAACTCTATTGTACTTTTCCAAGCCCTTGGTACAGTGTTCTGCAAACAGTACGTACTGAAATACTATGAATTGCCTAATTTGCAAATGGAAAAAGGAGGGTGTTTTTCTCTGTGCAAGTCTCTAAGCTATTTGAACTACTACATCTACAAATATCAACTATTATAGGGGAATAAATCAAATGCTTGATTTGCAAAAATAATGCCTTTGGCCATGTTTTTATCTCAGATGTTTTATTGGTTTAAACTAAATGTAATGAGAAATGAATAAGGCACACTTTCTGACCCACAACATTATCCATTTTCTATGCTAATTACTATTACTATGTTATGATCCCCCAAACACTAATATCAGAGGAGAAAAACAGCTACTATCCAAATTGTGTTTTTGCATAACAAATCTTGGCAGGTTTCTTAGGCTGTGCTTAATTTTGAACATTGAAGCTAGTTTTTAATATTGTTTGAAGTTCAAATGGGGTTTAACCAAGTACTCTTAGATACAGAGGATTTATCTGCCACCACACCATGATGTTCCCTTAATACCTTTCAGAAACATAAGTGCTTACATCCTAATAGGTTTTTAGCTTAAGATCTAATCATCCACTCTTGAATTAAGATGCTTGAATGAAGCCAACTCATTTGGAACTAAGCACTTTAATGTCAATAGAGACATATGGTATTGAGACAGAATTACAAAGGATCTCTTCTGAGCCATCTATTACGGAAGCAAAACTAAGACCCTAGCATCGTTATTAGTTTACTCATTTATTTCTCAGCAAATAATTGGGAGTAAGATCTTCTTATAAAAGTGGAAATGGTCTAATAATTACAAGCTGGGATGATGGTGCATTCCCGTATGCACTGATTAAATCATCCCCTAGCCTGCCAACTTTTTTTTTTTTAATCCCACTGGTTCTTACATAGGAAAGCATACTATGTTATATTTGCATACATCTGACATGGATGGATTATTAAAAGTTATTATTCCACTAAGTGCTTACTTTGTGCTGAGCACTCTGCTAAGCACTGGGATATAAACAAAGTTAAACAATAAAGAATCTTAGAGGGGGTGGAGAGCCACATAGAAAATAGGACTAAATTAGTTATGAACAATCTGGGCAAATTTAAAAATTGATCAAAAATGAACAACATTAAAGTAAGCAGCTAAAACTGTATTTAGAGTGAATCTCCAGACTTCTCATTGCTCTAGGCACCAATTTGGCATCACCATTTGCTTTGTTTATAAACTGGACCTTTTATCAATCAGTGGTACTTGCTGAGCATTTACTGTGTACAAAGCATTAAACCTCACCACCATCTTCCCTGCCTCACAAGCCCATAACTTTGGCATTATCCTTGACTCATCTCTCTCATTCAACCTGTATATTCAGTCTGTCACCAAATCCTGTCCATTCTACCTTCACAATATCACTAAAATCCACCCTTTCCTTCACATCCAAACTGCTACAATGCTAGTCCAAGAACTTGCCATATCCTGACTTGAATACTACATCAGTCTCCTGACTGATCTCTCTGCCTATCCCCACTCCAGTCCATACGTCACACTCTGCTGTCCTGATCATTCTTATTCTAAAACAACAACAAAAAAACACAAAACAAAAACAGTCCACATCTCCCAAATCCTCAAATACCTCCAATGGTTGCCCATACGTCTCCACAAACAGAAATTCCTTACCAACTTCTTTGAGACACTCAGTCAAATCTCTCTCATTTTCCACTACAACCCAGGCTGCACACCTGGCGACTAACACCTACCTACTCTATATGCCTCGATATTGCCTGTCTTGCTGTCGATTGCATGCTCAAATCTTCCCTCCTGCCTGAGACTCCCTCACCCTTCATATCTGACAGACCTCTACTCTCCTTACCTTCAAAGCCCTACTAAAATCATATCTCCACCAGGAAGCCTTCCCTGACTAACCTCTCATCTTCTCACTAACACTTGGGTCTACAGGAATAACAGTAGCATTGAATGTAATAAATGCTTACTGTGTGCAGAACATTGCAGTAAGTGCTGGAAAAGAGTGCACAATGAGAATTTGACATGGTCCTTGTCCTTCTGGGGGTGGCGGGGGCTCACAATCCATAACCCCTTAAGCACTTTGATAACCCAACTTAGTCCCATAAGCACTTATGTACATATCCTTATACTCTGCCATTACTCCATCTGTAACATTTTAATGTCTGTCTCCCCCACTAGAGGATAGACTCCTCTAAGGGCAGGGATCAAGTCTACCAACTCTATTGCACTCTCCCAATCACATAGTACAGTGCTCTGCACTTTCTAAATACTCAATAAAGAGCATTGATTGATTTATTAAAATACCAAAGCTATTTTTAGTTGTTTTTGACAAGGCAAAAATTGTACATCCAGACCGGGCAAGTTCCAGCAAGAATCAGCAAATGGCCATATAACCCATCCTATGACTGTGTCCAGAGGGAATCCAGCCCAATATAAGGGCTAGGAAGGTATTGGAGTATCCATAGACTCCATCCTCATCTTCTCTGACATCACAGTCCCCAGGTCCCTTGCTTTTGAAGATAGGGGAAGAGGAGAGATGGATGATGTTGACCACAGCACACTTCCCCCAGTAGCAGGGACAAGACAGGGGTCAGTGAAATCATTGAAGGGATGATGTAGTCTGTTTTTATTTAGGGTCATTGCCTGAGCTGACCCTTCACTCTGGCCACTAGACTCTAACAATGCCTCCCTCCCCTGGCTCCTAACAGCAGTGTGGCCTAGTGGGGAGGGCACAGCTCTGGGTGTCAGAGGACCTGGGTTCTAATTCTGGCTCTGCCACTTGCCTGCTGTGTGTCCTTGGGCATGTCACTCAACTTCTCTGTGCCTCAGTTTCCTCATCTGGAAGATGGGGAATTCAATCCTACTCCCTTCCTTCTACTTAGAATGTGAGCCCCATGTGGGACAGGGGCAGTGTCCAACCTGATTGTCTTGTATCTACCCTAGTGTTTGGCATATAGTAAGCACTTAAATGCCATAATTGTTATTAATTACCTACGTACTTCTTTTCCAGGACCTTGTACTGTGATTTGTGATTTCCTGTGATTTATTATGAGAAGCAGCGTGGCTCAGTGGAAAGAGCACAGGCTTTGGAGTCAGGGCTCATGAGTTCGAATCCCAGCTCTGCCACTTGTCGGCTGTGTGACTGTGGGAGAGTCACTTCACTTCTCTGTGCCTCAGTTCCCTCATCTGTAAAATGGGGATTGACTGTGAGCCCCACGTGGGACCACCTGATTCCCTTGTGTCTACCCCAGCGCTTAGAACAGTGCTCGGCACATAGTAAGCGCTGAACAAATACCAACATTATTATTATTATTATTTGTTAGTGTCAGAATGGGTTGGGATATGTGAGGGGGGGTCCTTGACTGACCCTTCCCCATTACCAGTAGAGGTAAAGCAGAGTCAGATAACTTGTTCAATCTATTCTACACAGTCACACTTGAGGGGACAAAAGGAAACCTGGGTTCTGGTGTCACAATATAAAATTCTGCTTCCCTGGAAACTCTTCCAAAGCAAAAGGCTAAGAGCAGTCACTCAGGACCTGCTATATGCCAATGACAATGCTCCAGAAGCACTCATACAAGAAGGCACACAAATTATTATGAATTGCTTTTCAAACCATTCTAGTGGAAAGAGCATAGGAGGAGAAGTGTGGCCTCATGGTAACACCAATGGCCAGGGAGTCAAACTACCTGGGTTCTAATCCCATCTCTCCCACAGCCTGCTCAGTGACTTGGGGCAAATCACTCAACTTCTCAGTTTTCTCATCTGTAAAAATGGGGATTCGATACCCAACTAGACTGTGAGCCCCAAGTGGGATGGGGTCTGTGTCTGACCTGATTATTTTGCATGTACCCCTGCACCCAAAGGACAGTGCTTTACACATAGTAAGCACTTAAATACCACAGTTATTATTTCCTCACTATTCCTCAGTTTCCTCATCTCTAAAATAGGTTATTCTTCCTTCTCCTTGGACTGGGAACTCCACGTGGGATGAGGAGTGTGTCTGATCTGATTGCATTATATCTAGCCCAGCTCTTGACACATATTAAGTACCTAACAATACCGTAATTATTATCACCACAATTAGCTAAGTGCCTGCACCCAGAAAACTCTACACACAGCCCAGGATCTTTACTGTTGACACAGCCTTGGATACTGTTGCTGAATTATACTACACACACAGAAGCTATCTTGACCAGAGACTTTGGATAGATCAATCAACTGCATTTATTGAGTGCTTCTTGTGTGCAGAGCACTGTACTAAGCACTTGGGAGAGTACAACACATTCCCCGCCCAAAATGAGAGATAAAATTGCCAAGAAGGTATTTTTAAAAAGGCAACCAACTGCAAAGGAAAAATACTTCAGCAAGTTGAAATGGATTGCCAGTCATATATCATTCTTCTCAGCCCCTCCCACAAGCACAGATAGGCTCTCACCATCAGTAACATCACTTTCAAAAAGACGGACAGGTTTCTGTGGAGGTGGGAGTAGTGAAGCATCAGATGTGATGGCAGAAGAGGTAGTTTGACCCCAAACTCCCCAGTTTTGTTGAATAGAGACAGTAAGAGACCTGATCAAGAAAATCCTGGACAGCAAGCCTCTTACAAGGGCTCCCCTGTCAGAACTTTCTCCCATTTCCCACATCTAGGACTCTCTTGGGCCCTTCTGGCACTCCTCCCTAGCTCTCCTATCATCCTTCAAGGGAGCAGTTGGATGGATATGGATTAGTCAGAAACCAACCAAAATCCTCGCAGCATCCATCTTGCCCCAGGTTTGATTTTCCACTGAATTTATCATCCCCACCCTAAGTCAAGCCTTCATAGACTATAAGTTCTTGATAGACAGGGATCACATCTGCCAACTCTATTGAATTACACTTTTCCAAGTGCTTAGTACAGTGCTCTGTGCACAGAAAGTGCCCAATAAATACCATTAATTGATTGATTGAGAAATTTCTGGGATTTCACATTTTTACAGTATATTATAGCAAAAACAAGGCCCAGCTCTTATTTTCAGGGTTTAGTCAAATATCACTGTTTACTGGAAATTGTCACATGGCCTTGGACTACTCCTCACTGACCAGTCTCTCTGCCCTTCAACCTACATGTCTCAGCCAAACTCTTCCCTGTAGTGCCTTGCCTCGTGTGATACATTACAAAAGAAAAAAAAAAGCAAATACATTTTAATTCAGCACTATTGCAAATGAGCTAAAACATTTCTTAAACAATATGATGCCCTGATCAAAGAAAGGCCATTCTCTAATTAAGAGGTCTGCATCAACGTTAACAAGCTAATTATTCATAACAGAGACGTTAATTGTTCAATAATTATTCATTGAAGTTACTACTACACCAACTCAAGAATATTTTGTGATGGATAAAATGGCTTGCTAAAAAAAACAAAACTGCTCTCTGCCAAACCTCATGCAGTGGAGAACATTTTCCTTCCTTTCTGCTCACAGCCTCTGAATCTTAAATTAACCAATAACTCGAAAGTTATGTTTCCTACTCACCACTAGAGGGAACTCATGTTTCTTTTGTGTGGGTGGCCTACACACACAGGAAAAAAACTTTTCCTAGTTACTGGTAGGGAGAAGACAAAATACATAGACTTTTTCCTCAAATGCTTTGCCAGTGAGAACAGCCGTGACCCAAATGGCTGAAATAAACTGGGTTTGACAACTTATTTTTTTTTATCCCTCTAACCTTATGAATGGTTTCAAATAAAGGGAATAGAATTCTAGATATTTGTGGCTTGAGAATATGTCATTCAATTCACAGTTTTGCTTAGTCTTTAGTGTAGAAAAGGGGAGGGAGGGAGGGAGAACAAACTCTCCATAGTTCCCAGTGGTATCTCAAGATATTTCCTGTCTCCTCTAAAAATCTACCCCCTCCACCTGCACCTCGAATCCCATTCATTCCTTCACACCTTATCAAACACTTGCCCCTTCTCTGCAGTCTTGGATTTCCTCCTGTCTTCAGGACAGGATCTACTTGGATGTCCTGCCAACACATAAAACCTAACATGCCCAAAACAGAATGCCTCATCTTACCACCCAAACCCTGATCCTCCCCTGTCAGTTCTACCTTAACAGGTAGAATGGTATGGAAAGAGCATGGGCCTAGAAGTCAGAGGATCTGCGTTCTAGTCCTGGCTCTGCCACTTGCATGCTGTATGACCCTGGGCAAGTCACAGCTTCTCTGTGCCTCAGTTTCCTCATCTATAATATAGGGATCCAATGCCTGTTCTCTCTCCTAGACTTTGATTCCCATGTGGAACAGGGATTCTACCCGACCTGATTAATATCTCTACCCCAACTCTTAGAACAGTGTTTGACACATGGTAAGCATTTAACAAATGCAGTATTGCCATAATTATTATTCAAAACATTATCAAAATCTGCCTTTCCTTCTCCACCCAAACTGGTACAATGCTGATCAGAACACTTATATCCCACCTTGAAAATTGCATAAGCCTCCTCACTGACCTCCCTGCCTCCAGTCTCTCCCCATTGCTGTCCATATTTCATTCTGCTGCCTGGATCGTTTTTCTAAATAAAAGTTCAACCCCTGTCTCTCCACTGCTCAATCTATTGAATGCTTACTATGTGCAGAACATGGTACTATGCATTTGGAAAGTATAATATTATAGAGTTGGTAGACACATTCCCTTCCCACAGTGACCTTACAGTTTAGAAGGGGAGACAAGAACCTCAGATGGTTGCTCATTCACCTCTGCATCACACAGAAACTCCTTATCAGTTTTAAAGCACTCAAACCAGCTTGCCCTCTATCTTACCTTGGTGATTTCCTACTACAACCCAGCCTACACATTTCGCTCCTCTAATGCCAATCTATACACCATACTTTGATCTCATCTATCTCACCGCCAAGCCCTTTCCCACATCCTCCCTTTGACCTAGAACTTCTTTCCCCTTCATACACGACCAACTACCACTCTTCCCACCTTTAAAGCCTTATTAAAATCACATCTATTTCAAGAGGCTTTCCCTGGATAAGCCCTCATTTCCCTTACACCCTCTTCTGTGTCACTGTCCAGTGGCTTTTTCCCTTTTGCTTTCAAACATACTCATGTATTCCCTATCCTAAAAAAAAGCAACCCTTCTTTGATCCCACTGAGACCTCCAGTCATCACACTGTGTCCCTACCATTCCTCTCCAAAATTCTTGAGCAAGTTGTCTACACTCACTGCCTTCATTTCCTCTCCTCAAGTTCTCAGGAAGAAGATGGCAGCAAGGGAGGAAAGAATGGATAAACATTGAAGGATTTTAAGAAGGGAGATGTTTTCAAAATGGCATTTTAGAAAAAGAATTCTGGCATTGGAGTGAAGTGTGGGCTGGAGGCAGAGACACCAATGAGATGTCTAGCTGGGATATGATATGTGCTTGGTAGAATTTGGATGGGAAAGGAAGCACAGATTGGTCCCACATATTAAAAAAGTGTCTCAGCACACACTTTGCAATGTTCTGCACCCTAACCTGCCTACTTGTTTGTCACACTCCATGCTCCAGTGAGAACATGACTATCAGGATAATTGATCTCAATGACTCATTCTCCCTCAATACTGTAAGCTCCCTGTGGCCAGGGATCATATCTATTATATTGCACTTTCCCAAGCTCTTAGTACAGTGCTCTGCACACAGTAAGCACTCAATAAATACCATTGATTGACTTGCACTGAACAAGCCACCAACATTATAATTAGTTCCCTTGTGCAGAAGTCCAAAAGTGCATAAGAGGAAGTGAGAGAAATGAGGGCTTAGGGAAGGCTTCTTGAAAGGGATGTGATTTTAATAAGTCCAGAAGTCCAAAAGCTAAGGCTTATCTATTGTTTTTGATGGGAGACTCCAATCAGCAGCAGCAGCTACTTAACTGTTCATATATCATTATCGTTTACATTTCTTTACAACCAGTGTTATATTTAAAGTAGTGTGGGCAAGGAGAAAGAGCACAGGCATGGGAGTTAGATGACCAGATTTCTAATTTTTAATGATATTCATTAAGCACTTACTCAACATCCATATGGATGTACCCGACAACTCCTCTGCCGCCCGCCTGCTATCCCTCCTCAACTCTGCCGACCTCCTCCTCCACCATACCGCGCCCACTCACCGACTCAGTCACACCCTCGATCTCGTCATCTCCTACCGCTGCACTATCTCCTCCCTCACCAACTCTGAAATCCCTCTCTCTGACCATAACCTTCTCACCTGCCTCATCTCTCACACTCCCTCCCCCTGCAAATCTTCGCTACTGCCCCACAGAGACCTCCGCTCTCTCGATCCCATCCATCTTTCCAAAAGCATCTCTCCTCACCTTGCCGCCCTGTCCTCACTTCCCACTCTCGATGATCAGGTCTCCACTCTCAACTCCACCCTCTCTACTCATCTTGACTCTCTCGCCCCCAATTCCCTCCGCCGCTCTCGCTCCACTAACCCACAGCCCTGGATCACCTTCTCTGTCCGCCTCCTACGCTCCTATGCTCGAGCTGCTGAGCGCTGCTGGTGAAGGTCCAAGCACCAAGCCGACCTCACACACTTCAAATTTATCCTTTCCTGCCTTAACTCTGCCCTCTCCTCCGCCAGGCAAAACTTCTTCTCCTCCCTCATTGACACCCATGCCCGTCACCCCCGCCGATTGTTCCAGACCTTTAACTCTCTCCTTAGGCCCCCTGTTCCTCCCCCTCCCCCATCTCTCACCCCCAATGATCTGGTCACCTATTTCCTCATGAAAATCAACACAATCAGGTCTGAGCTCCCCAAAGTCACCCCTCCGCCTCTCCCCTCCCCCCCACCAACCCTCTCCCCTACTTTCCCATCCTTCCCTGCAGTATCCTCAGAGGAGATTTCCTCCCTCCTCGCAAGTGCCACCCCCTCCACCTGCGCCTCGGACCCCATTCCCTCTCACCTTCTTAAAACCATCGCCCCTGCCCTCCTCCCTTCCTCAACTTCTATTTTTAACCACTCAATCTCCAATGGCTCCTTCCCCGCTGCCTTCAAACATGCCCACGTCTCCCCCATCCTAAAAAAACCCACTCTTGACCCCACTTCCCCCTCCAGTTATCGCCCTATCTCCCTACTACCCTTCCTTTCCAAAATCCTAGAACGAGTTGTCTACAATCAATGCTTAGAATTCCTTAACTCCCATTCTCTCCTAGACCCCCTCCAATCTGGCTTCCATCCCCTCCACTCTACCGAGACTACTCTCTCTAAGGTCACCCATGGCCTCCTTCTTGCCAAATCCAATGGCTCCTACTCCATTCTAATCCTCCTTGACCTCTCTGCTGCCTTTGACACTGTCAACCATCCCCTCCTCCTCCGTACCTTATCTCACCTTGGCTTCATGGACTCCGTCCTCTCCTGGTTCTCCTCTTACCTCTCTAGCCGGTCATTCTCGGTCTCCTTCGCAGGCGCCTCCTCCCCCTCCCATCCTTTAACTGTTGGAGTTCCTCAAGGGTCAGTTCTTGGCCCTCTTCTGTTCTCCATTTACACTCACTCCCTTGGTGAAGTCATTCGCTCTCACGGCTTTGACTACCATCTCTACGCAGATGACACGCAGATCTACATCTCCGCCCCTGTCCTCTCCCCCTCCCTTCAGGCTCGCATCTCCTCCTGCCTCCGGGACGTCTCCACCTGGATGTCGGCCCGCCACCTAAAACTCAACATGAGCAAGACTGAGCTCCTCATCTTCCCTCCCAAACGCGGTCCTCTCCCAGACTTCTCTATCACCGTGGATGGCACGACCATCCTTCCCGTCTCTCAGGCCCGCAATCTCGGTGTCATCCTTGACTCGTCTCTCTCGTTCACCCCACACATCCTATCCGTTACCAAGACCTGCCGGTTTCACCTCTACAATATCGCCAAGATCCGCCCTTTCCTCTCCACCCAAACAGCTACCTTACTGCTACGGGCTCTCGTTATATCCCGGCTAGACTACTGTGTCAGCCTTCTCTCTGACCTCCCTTCCTCCTCTCTCGCCCCGCTCCGGTCTATTCTTCACTCCGCTGCCCGGCTCATCTTCCTGCAGAAACCATCTGGGCATGTCACTCCCCTTCTTAAACAACTCCAGTGGTTGCCTATCAACCTCCGCTCCAAACAAAAACTCCTCACTCTAGGCTTCAAGGCTCTCCATCACCTTGCCCCTTCCTACCTCTCCTCCCTTCTCTCTTTCTACCACCCACCCTGCACACTCCGCTCCTCTGCCGCCCACCTCCTCACCGTCCCTCGGTCTCGCCTATCCCGCCGTCAACCCCCGGGCCATGTCCTCCCGCGGTCCTGGAACGCCCTCCCTCCTCACCTCCGCCAAACTGATTCTCTTCCCCTCTTCAAAACCCTACTTAAAACTCACCTCCTCCAAGAGGCCTTCCCAGACTGAGCTCCTCTTCTCCCTCTACTCCCTCTGCCACCCCCCCTTTACCTCTCTGCAGCTAAACCCTCTTTTTCCCCCTTTCCCTCTGCTCCTCCACCTCTCCCTTCCCATCCCCACAGCACTGTACTCGTCCGCTCAACTGTATATATTTCCATTACCCTATTTATTTTGTTAATGAATTGTACATCGCCTTGATTCTATTTAGTTGCCATTGTTTTTACGAGATGTTCTTCCCCTTTACTCTATTTATTGCCATTGCTCTTGTCTGTCCGTCTCCCCCGATTAGACTGTAAGCCCGTCAAACGGCAGGGACTGTCTCTATCTGTTGCCGACTTGTTCATTCCAAGCACTTAGTACAGTGCTCTGCACATAGTAAGCGCTCAATAAATACTATTGAATTGAATGAATGAACTGTACTAAATGCTGGGGTAGAGACAAGATAATCAGGTTGGACACAGTCCCTGTCCCACTTAAGGCTCACATTCCATTTTTAGAGATCAGGTAACCAAGGCACAGAGAAGTGACTTGCCCAAGATCACATGGCAGACAAATGGCAGAGCCAGGATTAGAGTCCAGGTACTCCAACTCCTAGGCCCATGCTCTTTCCACTATACTATGCTGCTTCCTGCTCCTTGCCTGCTGTGTGACCTTGGCAAGTCACTTAATTTCTCTATGCCTCAGTTTCTTCATTTGTGTAATGGGCATGATACTTCATATCCCATCCCTTAGGCAGTGAACCCCTCGTGGGACAGCAACTCTGACCAATCTGTTTGTCCTATATTTACTCCAGGGCTTAGTTCAGTGCTTGGCACCTAGTAAACATTCAACAGAAGCACAATTAATAAAGGATTAGTCTGGCAGTGAAAGTGGGGACAGAGTATTGTTAGCTTTTAGGGCATGGGGGTAGATGAGTCTGTACTACAGATGACTTTGACAAAATTCATTAGATTCCTTGAACTCCACCTCCAAATCTATAAGATTCTTGATTGTAAGCAAGTACAAGAGATTTGGACAAATGGTACACTATCTTTTGTACGAGTGCAAACCTTTACTATTTCAGAAGATCATGTAAAAGCTCCTTTCTGGATTAATGTTTATTACTATCAATAGGAGAATAAGCAGTTATGCTGAAAAATGTCTTCAATACATTATTAGGAACTAAAGAGAATAGATCCCCAACTCTATTCTACATTAACAATGGGCTGGATTTCTGAGGTAACTGATTTCTAAAACTACTCAGGACATATTTAAGAGGCAGTGACAGAGAGATAGTTTCCATTTAGTTTTGTTTCTGCTTTTGCAGAAAATGATACTGGCAAACCGTTATTAGGACAAAGTCCAAAGTCCTACCCACATTAAAACATTTCAAACAGCCTATGGTAGAGAAAGAGGTAGTGATATAATTTTGTTTTAATTCAATCCTTTTAAATAATAATCAAGCTCGATCAAGTATGCTTTCAGATTTGTCTTCCACTAGTGAGCAGAAGATATTTTGTTTACTGTAAGGGCCCAAAATGTGTTACTAGAAGTGTATGAGGATATTTACCTCCAAAGTAGGAAATTTAATTGGAACATGATTTTAACATTGAAAGAAATATAATTTCAATCAGCATAAGAAATTATGCACACGCCTTGAATAGAATTTACAAAATTATAACAATATTTGTACATAAAAATTGGTTAAAAAGTGAACATCAATATGCACACATATATATGGAGCTGTCCTTTGTTTTTGAAGATAATGCTACTCGTGGCAAGATCCTATCCACCTGGGCAAGTGTGGCTGAAATGACTGTGACAGAATGACTGACTGTGACTGCGTTATTGTTTGAATTCAAGGATAGACCCCTGCTGCATTTATTGGTCTGCCCAGAACAGGGCCTGCGTCTACATTTGAGGCTCTGTCTTGGCACCCCACTCTCCACAGCACTTTTGCTTAAGGAGAGAAACTCCTCTCCTGATGGTTCGTTCACTCAACCATAGTTATTGAGCGCTTACTGCGTGCACTTTTGAAGGTGGGGAGAGTTGACGTCCCGGAGCTTTGGAAGGGAGGAGGAGTTGCCGTTTTGAGGGAGCGTTATGCTGCAGCGTGAGGGTAACAGGTGTGGCATCACCACACAACAGTGTGTATAGAACAGAACTGTGTATAGAACAGAAGCAGCGTGGCTCAGTGGAAAGAGCACGGGCTCTGGAGTCAGAGGTCATGGGTTCGAATCCCGGCTCAGCCACTTGTCAGCTGTGTGACTTTGGGCAAGTCACTTAACTTCTCGGTGCCTCAGTTACCTCATCTGTAAAATGGGGATTAAGACTGTGAGCCCCACGTGGGACCACCTGATTCCCCTGTGTATACTCCAGTGCTTAGAACAGTGCTCGGCACATAGTAAGCGCTTAACAAATACCAACATTATAGCATCATCTGTGTCAAAGGTCACATGGTAATATCGGGGGATCCTCAACACCTGGGCATTGATAGAGCCCTGCACAAAGGCCCTAGTTTGTCTTTTAAATCTGGTGGTAGCTGATCAGTTTTTTTTTTCCCATATTCACTGTCAATTTCAAAATGGAATACATTATTGCCAAATCTTAATTACATAAAATGATTATTGACAGGACTGCAGGATGAGTGAGGTTTCCAGATGTCAGATACTTTCAGTGTGAAAAATCAAAGGACAATGGCTATGGAGAAGCAGTGTGGCTCAGTGAAAAGAGCGTGGGCTTCGGAATCAGAGGTCATGGGTTCGACTCCTGGCTCTGCCACGTGTCAGCTGTGTGACTGTGGGCAAGTCATTTAACTTCTCTGTGCCTCAGTTACCACATCTGTAAAATGGGGATTATCTGTGAGCCTCACGTGGGACAAACTGATTACCCTGTATCTGCCCCAGCGCTTAGAACAGTGCTCTGCACATAGTAAGCGCTTAACAAATACCAACATTATTAATTATGCACAATAACCTCTGACATGCTTTAGAGATTATAAAAATTGTTTTTTTTTCTGCAAGGGAGAAACCATTTAATTGCAAAACATACAATGCAGATGTCTATCGAGTACTATAAAATATCACTTCTGCTGCATGGCCCAGCAGCATGGGCCTGGTAGTCAGAGGACCCGAGTTCTAATTCCAGCTCTGCCAATTGCCTGCTGTGTAACCTTGGGCAAGTCACTTGGCTTCTTTGTGCCTCAGTTTCCTCATCTGTAAAATAGGGATTAAATACCTGCTTTCCCTTCAGATTGTGAGCCCCACACGAGAGAGATTGTGGCAAATCTGATTAGTCTGTATCTATCTCAGTGCTTTAGAACAGTGCTTGACGCATGGTAAGCGCTTAACAAATACCATAAATAATTAGTTGAGCTGTTTTCTATTAGTTTACATGTGCTGTTTAAATACTGAATAGTGCCTTCAAAATGGTGCCTGCAACTGTGGAAAAAGTGTTCATGAATCCAGTTCTTAAACTCATTTTTGCTTTACTTCTCAGCCCACTTTTCTTAGTCAATGAGCAAAGGACAGATTTGGCAGTAGGCTCCATCATTAATGTTATCTCCTCACCCTCAGGACTGATTGCTCAAATATTAGCTGTTTTCTAACTTTGCAAATCTACCAGTTTGCTAATCCCTTTGTTTATTACAGTTTCTCACAGCTGCTATTTTTTCTATTCGCTTGGTCACTCATTCAATCCCATAGCCTCCGAGGAAGGAATTAGTCTTTCAGAATCTGCTCTTCCATTCTCTCTCCATTTTTTTTTTTTTATGTCTTGTTCACTTACTTCCAGAAAAGGCAGGTGGGGTCTGCCTGAGTTGCCTAACAAATTACTTTCTCAAACCTTCCCATCACCAATTTGGCAACAAACATCCAGTGCATTTTCCTCTTTTTTTAATCCACAGTCACGCTAATCAACAACAGTGTCAATATATAAAAGTCACAAAACAACCACCCCAGAGCCCAAGAAAATTAGAAAGTGAAAAATGGATGTAGCCTACAATGCCATGTAGGTGATCAACAAGGACCTGCCATGACATGAAATCCAGAGGACCCATTGCCCACATTCAGCCCCAGCCCACTGGCAGTTTGCAAATTTGCTACTCCAATCCTGCTGATTTGGTACCAGGTTATCCGCAGGCCCTACCCACTGCTCTCCCTCGTGGACCAACTAGCCAACTGGGCAGGACCACACCATCATAAAATGGATGGACATTCCTGTGTTGCCTGCACTTCCTTTACTGAAGTTTACTTGACTAATTTCAACCCTTAAGAGGGGGATGTAGCTGATCCCAGGTCTGTGTGTTCCCATTCCTGAACTAACACAGGTGAGGGATTCCTCCAGGAACCCGGCTTTAAGTAGGATGCGGAACATCACTTTCACATGAGGGCTTAACTCTGCCTCCTCCTATTATAATAGGGATACGGTGGACGTCAGGTCAGGCTGGGGGCCTATCCCTTATGGACTTCATAGGAAGTTAGGACAGGGATTGTGCCCAATCTGATTATCTTGTGTTATCCCCAGCATTTAGCACATAGTAAGCCCTTAAAAGATGCCATCATCATTATTATCTGTGATGAGATAAACTCATTGTAGGTAGGGAAGGTGCCTGTTTATTGTACTCTCCCAAGTGCTTAGTACAGTGCTCTGCACACAGTAAGTGCTCAGTAAACACAATTGAATGACCCTGATCTGGGGGCACCGATACCCAGACTGCCCATTGTACAACAGGCTGACAAGCTGAAATGAACTGGCCCATCTGCTCATCAAGTAATAGGAGAGTATGCTGTAGGTGCAGCCACTTTTCATGTGCTGGCAGGGAGGGGGTCACAAGTTCTTTCATGAGATTATCGTCATGGCCCCTGACTGAGAACAAAGAGGATTCATACATGCTTTCCTGAATTAAACCCAAAGGAGACCAATCAGTGCCACCATAGGGAGCTGGGGGAGAGAAGGTCACTGAATGGAATGCACAAAGGTAAAAGAATGTATTCAGTCATGATTGTAACTAGTGTGATACGAAGTTCGACAGTTTACTCCCCCAGAACTCCATTTTGTCCAACAGAGAGAGGAATCTAACTAAGATGGCAGCAACATGAAAATCATTAAAGATACAGTATTAGGTTTAAAACAAAATGAACTCTATTTGAAAAACTGTTCAGATTTTGTAGGATTGCATTTTGTATGTGGGCTCACATGTCAGATGCCATTCCTGGGGAATCATTAATGCAGGTAATAGCACATTCTACTGGCATTATATGTACATAAATAAGGACTAGCTTCATCTGATTTTATGATAAGCCATTCACTTGCCATATAGGGTTTATAGTCTCTTTATGGATGTGCATCCCAGCCAGTTTTCCATCACTGGGGAGCTCTCATTCCCACAGAAGTTAACACGAGCTACACACATAAGGATGGAATAAGAGTGGCAATTTAACAGGTAGATTTCTGCACTTTTTTCCATTCACACGGTCATATCTACACAAATTTCTTGGATTGTAGCTTCTGGAGGAGAAACCCCAGGGAAGCAATCTAAGCAGATGGAGATATCTTCCTCTTGGCCACTCTTGCTAACCTGGGCCAAGATGTATTTCCTCCCTGTAAGTCTTTATTGCCATAAAGTCTCCAGGAGTGAATATTAGCTAACATAAGGTGGTGCGGACATTAAATAAAGTAAAATAAAGATCAATTTTTAATCTTTTGAGTTTTGAAAAGTGAATTCTGGATGTGAAAGCTTGGCAGACTAAGAAAGCAATATCCCAATCAGCATTAACATGGTGATTAAACTGCTAAGCTGGGAATGGAATCACATGCAACACAATTGGTGACAGCTTGTGGGCCTACAGCAGCAATTGTTTAGCCATGTCATGTGGCTGAATCAGCTGCAGAACCTAATAAAAATAATTGTGCTATTTGTTAAGCATTTAGTATGTGCTAAGCATGGTACTTGGTGCTAAGCATGGTACTTGGTGCTAAGCATGGTACTTGGTGCTAAGTATGGTACTTGGTGGTAAGTTTGGTACTTGGTGCTGGGGTAGAGACAAGATAATTAGGTCAGACACAAGTCCTGTCCCACATGGAGCTCACAGTCTAAAGGGAAAGGGGAAGAGGTATTTAATTCCCATTTTACAGGGGAGGAAACTGAGGCCCAGAGAAGTTAAATGATTTGCCCAAGGTCAGACAGCAGGTAAGAATCAGAGCCGGTATTAGAACCCAGGTCTTCTGACTCCCAGGTCCCTGCTCTTTCCATTAGGCTGCACTTCTTCTCAGTGCCTCCCCTTGATGTTGATCACTTTGGGAGGTTATTTTTTTGGTCATTCAAATCACTTGCAATTGGAGAAGAAAGGGTAGCTATGGAGCTTAATTTTTTTAGTGGTTTGGAAGGGCATTACTAGGAAGCCTACAGCCTACAGCTAGGCAGTTCAGCCTGACAATTGGGGAGGCTGGTTCAACCTGTTTTAATCCAACTGCTCTCCGCCTTAGATTTTCAGGACAGCAGAATGAGCTAGGGATGTATATGGCATAGGCAAAATCTGAGTAATTCTCAGGGCACTTTCCCAGTGTAGACACTGGAAAACAACTTTTTTTGCACATCTGTGCTGAGCGGATCACTGTACTAGGCACATGGAGGATATACACTGGAAGGAGAAGAACTTTATCCCCACCCTTGGGGAGCTAACATTTGAATGGCAGTTTGGATGAAACAGAAAGCACATAAATAAAATACATAGGAACACAAGTTGCAAAAACTATCCTATCATACATATTGTAGTTTCCCAGGTAACATTTTCTTTGAATTTTGGTCCTACAGATTTTAACGTTTGTTTTATTGCAGTGGTAGGATGGTTTCATTCTATCTGCAAGGGGCTTCCATTTCATATACAAGTGAAGGAACACATATGTTCCCAATCTGTAGAGCACTTTTGGGCCTATAGGATTCTGTGTTAGTGTAATTTATAGCTTATGAAGCAGATTCAGAAAATACCATTTTTTTCTTTACCTAGAGCAGAATTGTTCATCTGTAGGAGTGGTGGTTGGAAATGGCTTTCTGGAGGCCTTGTTAATGGGGAGGGGGGAAGCTCAACCACAAAGGGAGGGACTCAGAATGACCAACACCTAGACAAGGAAGAGACAGGGAAGCAGCGTGGTCTAGTGGAAAGAGCACGGGCCTGAGAGTGAGAGAATAGAGAAGCAGTGTGGCTCAGTGGCAAGAGCCCGGGCTTGGGAGTCAGAGGTCATGGGTTCTAATCCCAGCTCCGCCACTTGTCAATTGTGTGACTTTGGGCAAGTCGCTTAACTTCTCTGTTCCTCACTTCCCTCAACTGTAAAATGGGGATTAAGTTCTGTGAGCCCCACAAGAGATAACCTAATTTCCTTGTATCTCCCCCCCCCTCAGTGCATAGACCAGTGCTTGGCACATAGTAAGCACTTAATAAATACCATCATTATTTAGAGAAGCAGCGTGGCATAGTGGAAAAAGCATGGGCTTGGAAGTCAGAGGTCAGGGGTTCTAATCCCTGCTCTGCCACTGATCAGCTGTGTGACTTTGGGTAAGTCACTTGACTTCTCTGTGCCTGTTACTTCATCTGTAAAATGGGGATTAATACTGTGAGCCCCATGTGGGACAACCTGATAACATTGTATCTACTACAGCGCTTAGAAGAGTGCTTATTATTATTATTATTCCCGGCTCTGCCACAAGTCTGCTATGTGACCTTGGGCAAGTCACTTCACCTCTTAGGGCCTCTGTTTCTTCATCTGGAAAATGGGGATTCAGTGAAAATGGGGATTCAATACTTGTTCTCCCTTCCCCTTCAACTATAAACCCCATTTGGGACAGGGACTAACTCCAACCTGATTATCTTGTATCTACCCCAGGTGTAAGTAAAGGGCTTGGCATACAGTAAAGGCTTAAAAAATATCACAGTAATATGCTTATCATCATAAGTGAAGGGAAGAGGTTTAGAACACACAAAACGAAAACAAAAAAACCGCCCTCTGGATTCACTGTGGCACATGGGTTCGAAGACTCTCAGATCCTAGCCTTAACCTCTGCAGACTTTAAACCTTAATGCCAAATCTTAATCCTCCTCCTTCTTCCTCTCCTGTGGGTGGTGGGAGGGAAATCCTATTGCCAGGCTCCCACTTGGAGCAGGAAAACAAGCACCGGCCTTTGATATCCAGTACATCAATCTTCCCTGGCGCTCTGGCTCTCATGGAGAGTAACGCCGTCAGCGGTGTCATCTCAGCATAAGAAAGATAACAGACCCCAACCTGTCTGGGCAATGTATTTAATAGAAGTTGGTTGAAAACAAACATTTGACTGAATTCTTACATGTAAGAGGAAATTACATTCCCATCCAAAGATGGGATGAATAGCATCAAAGACATTTAAGATTGCCATTGAAACGGTGCTGCTGAGAACCGTCTCAAACATTTGCAGCCATGGGAAGCTCCAACCTCAAACTTATTAGCCTAGTCTCTCCATCAATAGGAGCAGAGGACAAAGCTCTGATTTTCATTCACATGTCATTGATGCTGGAAGTTAAGGAAGAGAAATCAGAAAAAAAAAAGATTCGCTGTGAAAGCAGAATTACTTCTAAGGAGATATTTTCCCCCCTGAGGTCAGGTACCCACTGCTCTTTAATAAGCATTGTCTTGTTGCTAGGCTTATTTATAAACAAGCTAGATATTAAAATGTGAAACATGTGCTGAATGTACCCTGATGTCTTGCCAAGTGGTTGGGCTATTCAATGATTTTGTAAGGATGAAAATGTGCAAAGATTGGCATGTGAAAAGAAGGATATTTATTTTTCATGACCAACTTAGCGCATGGTTAGAATGCTAATAGGGTTACCAACAATATTTATGCAAAACACTCATTTTCCCTATGCACATTTTTTCCGGTTTGGAGAAACACCTTTGCTCTAAGCTCTGATTTGCCTCCAAATGACAGAAAGAAATTGTACTGAGAGGTGAAAGTCCTCTTGTTTTCAAATCCCTTTCCCTTCTCACTGCTTAAAAACACTGGCTCCCAACCTCCTCCTCCTCCTCTTCCCTACTATCTTCTACCTTTCACTCTCATATGGCTCTTTACCTTCTGCCTTAAAACGTGCTTAAATTTCCTTCATACTCTAGATCCTACAGCTCCCGTCACAGTCATCATCCCATTTCCTTGCTCTCATTTCTGTCTGAACTCCTTCAAAGGGCTGGATATAGTCACTTCCTTCCCTCCAGCTGGGTTCTTTACCTTCTGCAAACTGGCTTCACCCCCAAAAGTCTACTTTACCGAACACTTTAGATTGCCCATATGTATCAATAATTCTGGGTCTGTTTATCCAATCACTTGCTGGCTGCTCTCCTGCCCCTTCCTCATTCCTGCTCTTACCCTTTCCCGCTTCCACTACCCACCAGTCAGCTCTGACTCCTACCCGAGTCTTATGGATGACTCCTGCCTCTTCAAACATCTCTCCATTCCACAATCAATCATATTTATTGAGTGATTACTATGTGCAGAGCACTGCAATAAGTGCTTGGGAGAACACCAAACAACAAAATTAGCAGATACCTTACCTGCCCACAATCCCAGCAATAGTGGTGACAGTAACGGCTGCTCATCCACTTCCTCTTTCCTTATCCTCCTTTTGCTTCTCTCTCAGCCAGAGTAAGGTGACCATACTTTCGGGAAGTGTAAAGGGAGATTGGGACTGGGGTTATAGGGTATAAGACTTAATAAGGACTCGCCCAGTGGCCCAAGATGTTTACCTTTAGCATTTGAAGACACCACTGGCCACATTATGTGGCAGAAAGGACTGTGCCTTGTGTTATCCTGGTAGATATTTGCAGAGCCAGATGCTATATTCTCTTTTGCCTCCTTGGCTCTTGATCCTTGTGAAGCTTTTGCTTAAAAAATAGTCACTCCTTTCTTGATAGCAGTGCTCAAGGTGGGTTTGTTCTTATAATTGATTCCCAGTTTTTAGATGGAGACAGCATTTTCTGAAATTTTGTTTTAGTGTGTCCGTAAAACATCTCCTCTCTTCTTCCTACCTTGTTTCTGTATTTCAGCTCTCTATTCAGCAGCTGTTTGGGTATCCTACTACTGTTCACTCCTGTCATGTGTCCCACCCAGCATAACTGTTAAGGTGAGTGTGTCTTCAATGTTAGCATACCTACTACATTTGAGAGCTTGAACGTTTGAGATCCTATCTTGCCTTTTAAAGTGGCCAAAGATTTAGATGTGTATGCATAAATTACTATATATAAATAAGACTTGGACCTACTGCAACTCAGTGGGAGAGACAAGCATCAGCATGGCACTGCCTCCCCAGATTGTTGGTACGATCGCAGCTGTGGTTCTTGCTGTGGCTGTTGGACTATGAACCATGAGAAGTCTGAAACTCTGCTCTTCTAACCACATTACCCTACTACATTTAGTTTATTTTTATTTATCCCTGTCCTTTTCCTGTGTTGATTTTGTGCTTTTAGTGTCCCCCATCCCCCTCAATATAAATCCATCATCAGCCCTCTTACTACCTTATTCTGAGATTGTACATGCCTGGAGGGCCAAGGATCCTAACTCTTACCATCATCTTATTTACCACCATTTCCATCAATCATTGGTATTTATTGAGTGCTTGTTGTGTGCAGAGAACTGTACTAACCACTTTGGAAGCAACATGGCCTAATGAAAAGAGCATGGGTCTGGGATCTCCCAGCTGCACCACAAGCCTGCTGTGTGATCTTGGGCAAGTCACTTCTCTGTGCCTCAGTTTCCTCATCTATTAAATGGGGATTTAAAACCTGCTCCCCATCCCACTTAGATTGTTAATCCCATGTAGGACAGGGGCTGTGTCTGACCTGATAATCTTGTATCTACTCCAGTGCTTGACACATGGTAAGCAATTAAGTACCCATAATTATTATTATTATTAGGAGAATATAATAAATTTGGCAGATACGCTCCCTGTCCACAAAGAGCTTACAGTTTAGAAAGGGAGATAGACATTAAAATAAATTACTGATGTGTACATAAGTGCTATGTGGTTGAGGTGACTATCAAGGGCTTAAAGGGTACAAATCCAAGTGGGCAACGCAGAAGGGAGAGGAAGTAGGAGAAATTAGAGCTTAGTAGGGGAAGGCCTCTTGGGGATCTGATTTTAATAAGGCTTTGAAGATGGAGAGAGTGGTGGTCTGTCGGATATGAAAGGGGAGGGAGTCACAGGGCAGAGGCAAGACACAGATGAGGGCTTGGTAGCAAGAAAGATGAGATCAAGGAACAGTGAGTTGGTTGTCACTAAAGGAGCAGAGCATGGGGGGGGGTGGGTTGTAGTAGGAAATCACCAGGGTAAGATAGGAGGAGGCTAGGTGATTGAGTGCTTTAAAGCCAATGGTAAGGAGTATCTGTTTGGTGCAGAGGTGGATAGGCAACCACTGGAGGTTCTTGAGGAGTGGGGAAATATGAACTCTGTGCTAAACAGCACAGTGTTTTGTGAATAGTAGGAGCTTAAATATTACTACTACTGTTAAAAGAGACACATACGGTTTCTTGAGTAGTTTAGTGTCATCTTTGAACCAAACTCAACCTCAAATGGCAGGACAAGACAAGGTCCTGGAATGCCATCAGTTCACTAGCAAAGGAGCAATGGTCTCTTTAACCCAGCACTGTTGGGTGGGACATGGGAAGAGAATGGGTAACAGCAGAATACCCAAGGGTTGCTGTATGGCCAGTTGAAGGGGGGCAATGAAACAGTCTAAGCGATGTGATAGAGCAGTGAACTGTTGGAAGACCCCCTCTAGCAGATGGAGCATCCAGGTGGGCAGTAATCAAGATCACAAAGATCAGAATATCAAGAGGCAGGCTTGAAAATAGACTGACCCTGTTTGGTACAAACCCATTAGTGCAGCAAAGGCTTAGTTTTTCATGTAAACAATGTAGAAAGGTATGTTGATTTCATATTGCTCGTTCAGTTACACTCACTTGCCTGGAATATCTTTAACAGCAAGGGATAGTTATAACTAGACTGTAAGCTTACTGTAGGCAGGGGACATGCCTGTTTGTTATATTTTACTCTCCCAAGCACTTAGTACAGTGCTTTGCACACAATAAGCACTCAATAAATATAATTGAATGAATTGAATGAGCCATACATATATGGGAAGGACCATGTCTAATGCTACACTCAATATAATGCTTAGCACATTCAATGAACCTAATTCTTTCAATGCATGAGCTCTGCCCAAGCGATCAACAGTTTTTGAAGCTCAATTACCTTTTCCAGTCAATAATAGTAAAAATATTAGGAGCACTAGTAGTAATAATTGTATTTGAGGGCTGACAGAATACAGTGCACTGTACTAAACACTTAGGAACTACAATAGGAAAACAAGACTTTATGAAATTTGTAAAATGTGTCAGGCACTGTATTAACACTGGGGTAGAAGAAAGCTAATCAAGTTGGACACAGTCCATGTCCCACATGGGGCTCACAGTCTTCATCCCCATTTTACAGATGAGCTAAGGGAGGTACAGAGAAGTGAAGTGACTTGCCCAAGGTCACACTGCAAACAAATGGCGGAGCTGAAATTAGAACCCAGTTCCTTCTGATTCCCAGGCCCATGCTCTATCCATCAGGCCATGATGCTTCTCTGCTTCACATTTCCTAACCATAAGGAGCTTATGCTAATAGGGTAGGCAGACATAAAAACTGGCTTAAGTTCCTTGAGGGCAGGGAACGTGTCACACATTTACAATAATAGCAATAATAAAAATAATGATAGTATTTGTTAAATGTTTATTATGAGCCAAGCACTGTATTAAGCATTGGGGTAGATACAGTACATGTAGATAGGACATAGTCCCTGCCTAACATGAAGATCATTGTCTACGGGAGAGGGAGAACACGTATTTAATCCCCATATTACAGATAAAGAAACTGAGGCACAAAAGTGGCAGACTGGAATTAAAACCTGGGTCCTCTGACTCCTAAGCCCATGCTCTTTCTACTAGGCCACATGTCCTTAGTACAGTGCTCAATAACTGCTACTGATGGTTAAATATACATAGCATATTTACCAATATAATTAACCTATCCCAATTTTTGAGGGGGAAATAAAATATTTTTTGTACATAATATAATCAGTGATAGCAGCATGCATCAAGGTAGGGCGAGAAGGGTCAGAATGTGATAAGGGAGCAGAGACAGGCTCTTGTGGAATAAAGAGGAAGAAGAGCAGGGAAGAAGGATAGATTCACAGAGTGTCTATTTTATATAGCACTTGGGAGAGTACAGTGGAAGTAAGAAATGCTTTTTCAAATACCCTATTACATTTGTCTTTTTCCCCACTATCTCCTCCACTCTCTCCCTTATTGCTACATTCAATTTTTAGAGCCCACATAATAGCCTTACACCTGTTTTAATGCTACAAAAATATGCAAAAAAAGTAGGGCAATTATACAAGCAAATACAGGACACACATACACACACACACACATGCGTGGTGCGGATGGGAATGAGTCAAGTGGTGAGGTGGCCAAAGGACTAAGAAAAATTGGGATAATGATAATTAGTCCAGGAAGGCTTGTTGGAGGGGGTAGAATTTTAAGAGGACTTTGAATGTGGATAGGACTGAGGTCTGGTGGATCATGGACGGAGTTTCAGATTCAACATGAGTAAGAAGTTGGAGACTGTCAAGACAAGAAAGGGATATGGCCAGGAGACAAAAGAGTAAAGAGTGGAATCAAGGCGGGTAGCGAGTGAGAAGAGTCAATAAGTAGGAAAAGATTTAGTAAGTTATAGCCTCACTGAACTAAAGGCCACCCTAATGGAGTTAGTAGGGATTTGAAAAGTGCTTAACTACTCCCCTGAGGGCAGTTTATACACTGGAAGACTCCAAGCAAGTACTGAATAATGAAAAATATAATAAAACAAGAACAGTGACATGAGAATTAATGCTTTTCATTTTTAGCCCTTTGATCTAAACTTAGAAACTTAACAATAGAGTTTTGCTTCAAACTAAACAAATTAAAATGGCCTCTGTAGGAAGTTCTCTCCTCAAGTACAAACAAAACATAAAAGGCAGACTTGGGAAACTACCCAGTAACAATACTATGTTTTATGGAATTGCATTTTAAAGCACAAATGGAAAAGTGACTTAACTGTCTCATAAATTGAAGATACAAAATTCATCACAGCTTTAAAAATGCAGCTGGCTTAATTTGTCTGTAAACCCAAACTGGTGTTTTCATCAAAAAAAAAGCATGTTGTTCCTGAACTCTAAAATAATTGAACAGATTTTGCTTACAACTTTCAAAAGGAAAAAGAAAAACCATTGGGCTGAGACCAAGACATTAAATTTCATCCCAAAGGGTAATTCTTTGGAAGGATGAGAGCAAGTGAAAATAGAATTCACAATAGAAGTCTGTAAGTAATTTTAACTGTAGCATTTGCTGCTGTGAATACTATTTTAGCAACACATAATGCTCTCTGGGGTAGATGCCAGAAATGCAGCAATTTTTTTTCTACAATGAAACTTACTATGAACAGGTATGGTAATAGAATTTACTTTATTCCAAAACCCCTAAAAGAAAAATGTTTCCGCTAACCCTTCATAGAGCAATTGCTCTTTTCCTAAACAGCTTTCTATCAAACTGCTATATTTCTAACATTTTCACCCTACTTCCATTCAAAAGCCAAGAACGTGTGAGTGTTGATCCCCTAAGCTATAAGACAAGTAACCGTTTCTAAGTGTGAAGTGATAGCTTTTCTTTCTCATTTTCAATAGTAGAAAGAGCATGGGCGTGGAAACCAGGATGCCTGGAGTCTGACAGAGGCTCTGACATTTGTCTGCTGGGTAACCTTGGGAAAAATCACTAAGCTTTTCTGTGTCTGTTTCCTCATCTGTAAAATGGGGATAAAATGTCTGTTTTTCCTTCCTCTTAGACCATGAGCATTTGTGGGGGACAGAATCTGGGCCTGATCTGATTATCTTGGATCTTCCCCAGTACCTGGCACATAATGAGTACCTAACAAATGCTGTCACTATTAATCCATCATCTTAGACATGACCTTTATTTATCAAGATTTTTTAAAATATTTGGAAAACAAAATGAAAATCACTTCTCTTTCGATTCTGAAATATTCTAGCATAAAACTTAAAAGGTAACAAAAAATTATTCAGTCACACTAAGAAATGTCACTCTTCTATGAGACAAGAAAGGAAAGCTGGTCCCCAGCTTGGCACCAAGTCCAAGGATTGCAATGGACAAGGAATCAGAGGTCTATTAGGTATGTTCAATTGTCCTGAGTAAAAGATAAAAGCACTTCATTCTCTTTTCACTTTTGTCTTTACCAAAAAGATCAGAAGCAAACAGTTGACAAGGACATTTTTCATTTGACTCCTGACATGACTCCTTATCATTGCCTTTAAAGCATTTAATCACCTTGCTCACTCCTACCACAGCTCGCTACTCTTCTACTAGAGCCCATCTGGCACACTTCGCTCCTCTAATGCCAATTTACTCACTGTAGCTCGATCTCTATCTCGCTGCTGATCTCTAGCCCACATCCTGACTCTTGCCTGGAACGCCCTCCCTTTTCATACCAACAATTACTCCCCCGACCATATAAACCTTATTGAAGGCACATCTCCTCTAAGAGGTCTTCCCTAAGCCCCCTTTCCTCTTTCACCACTCCCTTCTTCGTCACCCTGATTTGCTCCCTTTATTCACCACCCCTGCCCCCAGCCCCATAGCATATGTACATGTCCATAATTTGTTTGTATTAATGTCTGTCTCCCCCTCTAGACTGAACGCTCATTGTAGGCAGGAAATGTACCTATTATACTGTGTTGTATTGTCCCAAGCTCTTAGTACAGTGTCCTGTGCATAGTAAATGCTCAATACAATTGATTGACATGAAAGATAGAAAAACAAATTAGAATGGTAGAGATACCATTAAAAGGTATTTTTAAAACTGGGTGCACTTAAATAGGCATGGCCTCAAGAGAGGTACCTACAATATTTAAGTGGAGAGTATTTCAGAGCCACTAGCTATCATTTCTGAAAACTCATCGGAGATGGGAGAAGTCCCAGAGGACTGGAAAATATAATAGAACAAGTGTCAGCTAGAAGAGATACCTTGAAGCAAACAACCTGGCTTTGGGAAGAGCAAATCATGAGAGTCCAAATTCAATTCCATTTAAGACAGACAGGCCATACAAAGGAAAAGCAATAGCTGAAATCAATCCAGACTTCAGGAAGGCGTGTGATTTCATCTTATATGATCTCATCACTGACAACTTGGGAAAGTATGATCTTAACCATTCTACAGTTGGGTGAGTGCACAACTGGCTCAAGTGTCCAACCCAAAGAATAACTCTCAATGGCTCACTTTCAGGTGGGGGAAAATATATCAAGTGGTGTACCACAGAGCTTGGTCCTATGAGATTCTACTCTATTCATTACCTGGATGAACGAGTCAATAATAATAATAATGTTGGTATTTGTTAAGCGCTTACTATGTGCCGAGCACTGTTCTAAGCGCTGGGGTAAATACAGGGTAATCAGGTTGTCCCAAGTGAGGCTCACAGTTAATCCCCATTTTACAGATGAGGTAACTGAGGCCCAGAGAAGTGAAGTGACTTGCCCACAGTCACCCAGCTGACAAGTAGCAGAGCCGGGATTCGAACCCGTGACCTCTGACTGCCAAGCCCGGGCTCTTTCCACTGAGCCATGCTCCTTCTCATAATGCTGGTATTTTGTTAAGCGCTTACTACGTGCCAAGCACTGTTCTAAGCGCTGGGGTAGATACAAAGTAATCGGGTTGTCCCACGAGGGGTTCACAGTCTTAATCCCCCTTTTACAGATCAGGTAACGGAGGCACAGGGAAGTTAAGTGACTTGCCCAAAGTCACGCAGCTGACAAGTGGCAGAGCCGGGATTAGAACCCGCGACCTCTGACTCCCAAGCCCGTGCTTTTTCCACTAAGCCATGCTGCTTCTCTATAGTGCAAGAGCAATGTTCTCAGGTTTGCAGATGACACTAAAGTTCGAGGAGCTGCTAACACTTTGGAAGATAGGACTAGAATTCAAGGTGACAGATATAGGGGAAATGGCCCTGTGATAACCAGATAAAATTTTATCAGAACAAATGCATGGCTCATGTACCTAGAGGCAAAAAACAATCAACCAAAATGTTAGAGGGGTAAAGATTGGCTTTTTTTAAAATAAAAAATAAAAAGTATTTCTTAAGTGCTTACTGTGTGCTGCGGGATTTATTATGTGCTTACTGTGTATCAAACACTGCTCTAAGTGCTGAGGTAGATACAAAGTAGTCAGGTTGGACATAGTCCCTGTCCCACATGGGGTTTAGTCTTACTCCCCATTATACAGATGAGGTAACAGGCACAGAGAAATTAAGTGACTTGCCCAAGGTCACACAGCAATTGGCAGAGCCAGGGTTAGAACCCAGATCCTCTAGCTCCCAGGCCCATGCTATATTCATTAGGCTATGCTGCTCTGGGGTATTGGATAGAGCCAATATTACCCCCCCCCCAAAAAAAAAGACATTCAGGATAGAATGGACCAAAAATGGTCAGGAATGGAGAAACATTTCAAAAAGCCAAAATCATACTAAGAGGGATCAAGGAGAGTATGGCATATTCTAATCACAGATCTGCCACTTGTCTGCTGTGTGACCGGGGCAAGTCACTTCACCTCTCTGTGCTTCAGTTACCCCATCTGTCAAATAGGGATTAATACGTGGGCCCCATGTGGGTCAGGGACTGTGTCCAACCTGATGGCCTTAGATCTACATTGAGCTTAGTATAGTGCCTGGGACATTGTCTTTTGCTACAGAGTCATTTCTGATCCATAGTGACTCAATGGCTACATCTCTCCCAGAATGCCCCACCTCCATCTGCAATCATTCTGGTAGTATATCCATTAGAGTTTTCTTGGTAAAAATATGGAAGTGATTTACCATCCCTTCTTCTATGCAGTAAACCTAAGTTCCCACTCTCTAGTCTCTCCCATCCTGCTGCTGCCCAGCAGAGGTGAGTTGATTCGTAGCAGATTGCCTTCTACCTGCTAACCACTGCCCAAGATATATATGGAATGGGTATGCCTCTGTTTGAACCTCCCTCCCATGGCCAAGACTCGTAGAGAAGCAGCGTGGCTCAGTGGAAAGAGCCCGGGCTTGGGAGTCAGAGGTCATGGGTTCAAATCCGGATCTGCCACTTGTCAGCTGTGTGACTGTGGGCAAGTCACTTCACTTCTCTGTGCCTCAGTTACCTCATCTGTAAAATGGGGATTAACTGTGAGCCTCACGTGGGGCAACTTGATTACCCTGTATCTACCCCAGTGCTTAGAACACTGCTCTGCACATAGTAAGCGCTTAACAAATACCAACATTATCATTATTATTAGAGTATTGGAAACTCTCCAGGTGTGACCCTGAGAGGGACCTGGGACATAGGATGCACTTAAATACAATTTTTAAAAAAGATCCTGTAAATGATCCATCCACTATATTCTGTACTATCAGGACCTACAGAGTACTTTCAAATATTTTTAATATTTCAAAAATGTCACCATAATCACCATCTTCAATTAGAAAAAGTGAACACTGACTGTGAAACTCCTGTGGTATTTTACCACTTTCCATCTAACAGCAAGATTCCAGCCAGACTGCTCATAGAGTTAATTAGGTGATATCTAAATGTCAGTGAGGCTTCGGACCAAGACATGGTACAGCAAATATAATCTTTACAGCATAAAAGTACCAGGAGAAATAAAGGGAACAAATGCCTCATACTAAATTCATAGCTCTTACCAAAAGCTTTAGATATAATCCCCAAAACTAGAAGTCTGGCAACTCTGGCTGCCCTGAGAATTTCACAAGAAGGTAGGGAGAGTTGAAATTGTTCCATCTATGACTTTCCCTATCATTATTGGAGTAAAGCTCCAATAGATCCAATTCTGTCCCATCTATTGAGTGTCTCTGTGCTTGAGGATAGGACAAAGCAGTAATAGCATTTATTAAGCAAATACTGTATGGGGAGCACTGACTTAAGGACTGGGAAAGAATACACAGGTGGAAATAAGTCATGATCCCCATCCCTCAAATGGCTCACAGTCTAAAAAGGAGTTGGAAACTGGTGTCAGAATACACTTCCAACCAACTGGGAAACTCCTCCAACACAACAGCTTACAAGTTTCGACCTCTGATTTCAGAATGTCTCATCAGACCCGTCCCTGGTATTACTTTTCTGAAGCACCAACCATTTTCAAATGCTTCCTGGTAAAATACAGTTCAAAGACACATCCAATTGTTATTCAAATTGGTAGAGACAGAAAGGGTGTGTGTATAGATCCTTACACACACACTTGTTGCTTTGATTTTGAAGATAATATTGATGAGATTCCACCAGGCATGCAAATATGTACTAAAAGACCTATGTGTTTGATAATGCCTTCTACATAGTTTGCATGTGAAAATAGTTCCTTTCTGCTACACTGCATTTGTTTCATACAAAATCATATCTACTTTGGGGCCTGCATCTATGTTTCCTGATCTTTGCAAAGCCAATTTCTGGCTATCATGATGGTCTATTACAGTCTGTTACTATGTCAATGGTTTTAAACTGCTTCACTGGTTTCACGCTTCCTACTTGCCTACACCCCCTCTTAATTATTGTCATAATTATCTTAATTTATCATATGGCAATTACTTGGGTATTCTGCCATCATTCATTCTTCCCACATATCCATTCCAGTGAAGTTATGAGAGCACTGTTTCAATGCTAGTGAGCTCATGGTTGGTAATCTTTTCAGGACATTTGATGTTGTGTATGGTTCAATAGTATTTCATTCAGTAGTGTTTACTGAGCGCTTATTATGTGCACAGCACTGTACTAAGTGTTTGGAATCTACAATGTGGCAACAGATAGAGACAATCTCTGCCCAATGATGGGATCACAGTCTAAACGGTTCATAAAACGGGACTGTGAGCTGGTAACTAGTGAAACTGCTCAAGAAGTTAGATGTGTCCTCTGAAGAAGGACCAAATATTAGAGACACATGAAAGGTTGAACAGTATGACAGCTTAATATGGTATGGATCTTGATGTCCTATTAATGCTACACTCTGCCTCAGCCTGCCAAAAGCCATCCTAGCCATTTTTTGTTCCGTTTTCTATTTATCTACCTGTGTGTCATTGGATAATATACTACCCAAGTATCAAAATTTAAGAACAGTTCTATTTCGCTCGTGAAAATATTTGAAAAGTATATTAAAATATGTGTAGAGTTTGAGGAGTAGGCTGGTAATGTCAGTTTTCTTTAGAGATATAGTCAGCAAAGCTCTGTGCCAAATCTGTAAAGTGATTCATAGCCATTTCCATGGCTTGTGTATTTGCCTCAAGAGCACACTTTATTTTCCCAATGTAATAGAGCATTTCAGTATACAGATGGAATGATCTATGCTAAATCACGCAAGCAGTTAGTGTAATGTTCAAATCACATGTTTTGGTCTAATTATGTAATAGGTCTAACAGCTTGAGTTGTGTATGTGTGGAATTGGGACACATTCAAGAGGAATTAGATTATTCCATTACCCCTGTGTAAGCTGGTCACTTGGATGAATTGTGCTGTCCAATAGAAGACATTTAATTTCAAAACACAGTTTAAAAATTATTGATGATCGATAAAGTTACTAATTCTAATTCATTTTATAGCAAACTGACTTCCTATCTTTATAGTGGACTCTTCTGCTTAGCATAACACCACACCATGCGAAGCAGCATGGCATAGTGGGTAGAGCACAGGCCTGGGAGCTAGAAGGTCATAGGTTCTAATCCCAGCTCTGCCACATCTGTGTGACCTTGGGCAAGTCAATTCACTTCTCTGGGCCTCAGTTAACTCGCCTGTAAAATGGGGATTGATATGGTGAACCCCACGTGGGACAGGGACTGTGTCCAACCTGATTTACTTGTATTTACCCTAGAGCTTAGTCAGTGCTTGGTACATAGTAAGCACTTATCATCATCATCATCATTATTATTATTATTATTATTATGGCAACTGCTTTTAGGGCAGGAATGGGGGTGGAAGATTATTGTGTTCAGGATATAGAGGGCCTGAGCTCTGAATTTTTTTGGTATATAGCAACACTTCTACACAAATAAGTTCAAGAAAGATTTAGCTAAATCATAAGAAACAAGCCCTTAAAGCGTTATTAAAGGGTTATTCGAGGGAAAAGTTGGGGATATTAGAAAGTTCAAGAACTTTTAGATAGATGAATAGACATTAGAGCATGAAAGACTAATGAACCATCTTATTCCTGGCATCAACAAATAATTCAGAATCTTCTAACACAAAGGTCACATTTGAGGGTTTGACACACACACACTCTGCTCTACTCCCTGCTCTTTCTCCCTGTTTTCCCAGCCTGGCTCAATCCATTCAATCACCAATTCTGGGGCCTTATTTTGTAGAAAAAAGATATGCACTGGATTGCTGGTCTGGGTGATATAAACTCCTCAAAGAATGATCTGAGATAGAGCCAACAGACCAATACTAGTTCTCATTTTGTCTTATGCTGTCGAGTCATGTCTGATCCATAATGACACCATGGACACATCTTAGAGAAGCAGTCTGGTTTTGTGGCAAGAGCCAGGGCTTGGGAGTCAGAGGTCATGGGTTCTAATTCTGCCTCCGCTACTTGACTGTGTGACTTATGGGAAGTCACTTAACTTCTCTGTGCCTCATTTACCTCATCTGTAAAATGGGGATTAAGACTGTAAGCCCCACGTGGGACAACCTGATTACTTTCTATCTCCCTCAGTGCTTAGAACAGTGCTTGGCACATAGTAAGCTCTTAACAAATACCATTATTATTATCATAAGATGAAGGTATAGTAAATAGGTTGGCGTTAGAGGAGCAAAAGAATCTCCCAGGATTGTTAACTAAGAGCCCCACTGAATTTCTGATAATTTACAAGTCTGACAGAAAACTGAATGTAGGTTGCCTTTCAATATAGCAAGAAACACCACCTTTCTCTTTTTCAAGAGTGCACAGATTAGAAAAATATTTCTGAGAAAAATACACTTCCTGGAATGGACAGAGTTTTGCAGTCAATGATGACACTGTCAACAATGAGCTTTATCCATTCCACATTTGCCACACATAAGGATCGACACTTGTCACCCTATTGTGCTTAGTATTCGTAGGATCTGTGGGTGCTTTAGAATCACTCTCCATCTAAGGGTCTCTCCCCTGATTGTCATATTTTTGTTTCTATTGTTTTTCAGAAGTTTATTCTGACCCCAACTTCCCAGTCACAAAAACACAAGAAATGTCATTAGTGGGTGAGACCAAGGAATCACCTAGCTCAGTATTCTACCTCCAATAGTGGCAACAGTAGGCTTGAAAAAAAAGTGCACTGGTTGTCCAACTTGGTATCCAAATTCTCCTTGGTCACATCTTGAAGCATTTCAGCTTAGCATTGGTTGAACAAGACTGGACCTATATGATGGTATCTGTTAAGTACTTACTTTGGGTCAAGCACTGTTCTAAAAGCTGAGGTAGATACAAGCTAACTGGATTGGACACAGTCCCAGTCCCACATTGGGCTCAAAGTCTCAATCTTCATTTTTCAGATGATGTAATAGTCACAGAGAAGTTAAGTGACTTGCCCAAGGTCACAGCAAATGGTGGAGCCAGGATTAGAACCTTCTGATTCCCAGGGCTGAGCTCTTTCCACCAGGCCATGCTGTTTCTCCAAATTAGGACCTATTACATGCTCTATTTTTTTTTTTTGGATGAAGAAAAAGTCAGATCCTAGTAAACATGATGAATCCAATAACAATGGATTTGGTGAATTTTCAGGCAGGGATATATATTAGCATTTATTCATATTATTTATGCCAACCTGACCATACCCCACAGAGACCTTCAGTGAATTCTAACCCAAGGAACAACAATCTGTTCCAACTAAGATAAAACCCAGCAATTTTTGGCAGTGTTTTCCCAATGAAATATATTCTTGTACCACTACTGTGGGAGGAAGGCATCGAACAAAACAGGTTCTGGTGCCCCACTGTGGTTCCATAAAATTTGGATGGCAAAGAAATGCGGTCAATAAAGTCCATAGAAAATAGGAATGTTTGAAAACCCAAGCTAAGCTTTCCAGAGCAATTTAAATCTAATTATGAGAAAAGCAGTTTTCACATCTGAATATAGGATACTGCTGACAAATTGCTGAGCTGAGGGGAGGTGTTTGGGAACAGAACAGAAATGGGCAAACAACAGAACCACCATTGGGAACAGTTTAATCAAGACTTGCAGAAATGGAATTGCCTCCTGTGTAGCTGGGAATAGCGATGAAAGCCAGATGTACATCTTGTTAGAACAGGCTTTATGTTGAAGACAAGACCTTCCTTGAGGCCTCTACAGTACTGTCCCTTTTATGTTCTAGTTATACCTTTTACATCACTTCTACATCTCTTTTGGACAGGACTTAACTCAAGTGAAATCTCACTTTTTTTTTCCTTGGTGGATTGGGAGAAAAGGGAAATGCACTTTAGACTGGACTGGTGAAGAAAAAAAAACTTGCACACTTTTACCCTCAAACCTCCAATACATTCTCTCACTAGCCTTTTGATCTTTTGCTTCTATCTTCTTTTCCTGGAAGACATCCTATGCTCCCAAGATTTTGATTATCATTAGTCTAGAGGAAGAGTTTCATTTATTAATATCTTCTCCTCTGTCATATACTTCATATAGTGCTGCCTCACTAACATCTCTGCCTGGATAACTCTCACCTCTTCAGGCAAAACATGGCATCTCTCCTTGACCCTCTGAAATAACCTTCTTGGAGGTCACCAGCGAACTGGCCAAATCCAGTGTTCTTACACTATCCTAATCCTTCTCAATCTCTCACCTGCCTTTGACAATAGACCGTCCCCTTTTCCTGGAACCACTATGTAACCTTGGTTTCACTGAGTTTGTCCTCTCCTGGTTCTCCTCTCTGGTCTCTCCTTCTCAGTCTCTTCAGTTGGCTCCTCCTCTGCCTCCCACTCCTTAACTGTGGGAGTCACTCAAGGCTTAGTTCTGGGTCCTCATTTTCCATCTGCACTCACTCCCTTGGAGAACTCATTAGCTCCCACAATTTCAACTACCATTTCTAAACAGAATACTCCCAGATCTAATTCTGCAGCCCCAACCTCTCTCTGCAGTTTCCTATTTCTGCCTGCCTTCAGGACATTTCTACTTGGATGTCCTGACATCACAAACTTAACATCCAAAATAGAACTCATCTTCCCACCCAAACCTTGGTCTCAACCCCACTTTCCTATCACAATAGACAATACCTCATCCTCCTTGTTTCACAAGTCTGTAACCTTGGCTCTTTCCTCAACTCATCTTTCGTTCAACCCACGAATTAATGTCACCAAACCTAGGTGATTTTACTTTAACATCTATAATCTACCCCTTCCTCTCTATCCAAACTGCTAACATGCTAATCAAAGCACTTATCATAAACTGCCTTGACTACTGCAGCAGCCTCCTCACTGACCTCCCTGACTATAGCCTCCCCCTCAATCCATACTTCACTCTGCTGTCTGGATTTTTTTTTCTCTTAAAAAAAACCCAACATTCTCCCTACTCCTTTAAAATCTCTGATGGTTGCCCATTCATCTTTGCAAAGAACAACTCCTTATCATTGGCTTTGAGGCAATCAGCTCTCCCTCTATCTATTCTTGCTTCTCACCCATTACAACCCAGTCCATACACTTCGCTCCTCTAACACCAATTTACTTACTGTACCTCTAGCTCATCTCTAATACTAATTGTGGTATTTATATATACCACAATTAGTAGGTATTTTTTAAGTGCTTACTATGTGCCAGGCACTGTTCTAAGTACTGGGAAGATGCAAGATAATAGGTTTGGACACAGTCTCTGTCCCACTCAGGGCTCACAGGGTACTAATCCCAGCACCGCCACATGTCTACGGTGTGACCTTGGGCAAGTCACAACTTCTCTGGGCCTCAGTTATCATCTGTAAAATGGGGATTAAGAGTGTGAGTCCCATGTGGGACAGGCACTGTGTCCAACCTATTTAACTTGTATCTACCCCAGCACTTAGAGCAATGCTTAGCACATAGAAAGTGCTTAAGAAGTGCCATAATAGTAATAATAATAATAATATCCATTTTACAGATGAGGGAACTGAGGCACAGAGAGAAGTTAAGTAACTTACCCAAGGTCACACAGCAGACAAGTGGTGGAGCAGAGATTAGAACCCAGGTCCTTCTGACTCCCAGGCTCATGCTCTATCTACTAGGCTACACCATCTCTCTCACTTCCAACCCTTTGCTTATGTTCTCCCACCTGCTGGGACTCCCTACACCTTTATATCTGACAGACCACCACTCTCTCCATCTTTAAAGTCCTACAAAACCATATGTCCTCTAGGAAACTTCCCTGAGTAACCTCTCATTTTCCCACTCTATTCACCCTCCCTTCCTCATGGCATATGCACTTGGGTCTGTAGCCTCAAAGCACTTGGATACCCCACTTCCACCCCCACTATACATATACATACATATACACATGCACATACATATATATACATGCAAAAATATCCTTACACTGTGGCTTCTCATAATGTAATTTAATGCTGCTGTCTCCTACTACATTGTAAGCTCTTTCAGGGCAGGATCCATGTCTAACAACTCTGTTGTACTGTACTTTCCTGAGCACTTAGTAGTGTGCTCTGCACACAGTAAATATGCAATTTCTCATCATATCCTGACTGGATTATTGCATCATCATCCTATATCTTCCAATTCCTGTCTCTCCCCACTTCAGTCTATACTTCACTCTGCAGCCCAGATTACCTTTCTAAGGAAATGCTCTGGGCAGGTCACCTCCCTCCTCAAAAATCTCCACTGGCTGCCTATCAACCTTTATATCAAGCAAAAACTCCTCACTGTTGGCTTCAAAGTTCTCCACCACCTTGTACCCTCCTACCTCAACCTCCCTTCTCTCCTGCTACAGCCCAGGCTGCACACTCCGCTCCTCTGCTAACCTCCGCACTGCCTCCTTCTCACCTGTCCCATTGTCAACTCCTGGCCCACGTCCTACTTCTGGTCTGGAATGCCCTCCCTCTTCACATCTGACAAACTAGCACACTTCTCCCCTTCAAAGCCCTACTGACAGCTTACCTCCTCCAGGAGGCCTTCCCAGACCGAGCCCCCCTTTTCTTCTACTCTTCCTCCCCTCCCCATCGCCCTGACTCCCTCCACTCTAGCTCTTTCCACACCCCACAGCACATATTTATTATTCTATTTATTTTATTAATGATGTGTATATATCTACAATTCTATTTATTTATATTGATGCTGTTGATGCCTGTCTACTTGTTTTGTTGTCTGTCTCCCCTCTTCTAGACTCTGAGCCCGTTGTTGGTTAGGGATTGTCTCTGTTGCCAAATTGTACTTTCCAAGAGCTTAGTACAGTGCTCTGCACATAGCACTAAATATGATTGATTGAATGAATAAATGCTCCACAAATGTCAAACTCTTCATTTCTTCAAAAAGATTTTCCTATCATTGTCATCATTCCTACCACCATCTCCCATACATACTGCTCAGATTTTCTTAGGTCTGCTATCATCCTGCAGCATCTTCCAACATGACTAAAATCTATTCTTTTCTGACCTGTTACAGATTTGACATGTATTGCCTTCTCAAATCTGCAATATTGCAACTTTTTCCTTATCTCTGATCATTCTCCCACTCGATTAGTGTAAGATCATTATTTTAGAAAACATATCAAAGCAATATTGGAAAACAATATTCAGATTCTTTTTTTAATGAGTAGAATGGTATAGGTGCTGATATGGCATTCTTGTCCACCACATATGGGAAAAGTTTTAATTGAGTGCATTATTTTCCTAAACAGTAGAGCTCATCACTGTTATTACATTTAATACTTTTCATGCAAATATTTAAATATGCTATTTTCTTCCTAAATAGACCATAATAGCTTCCTCAATGTATTTCACAGTAATCAATGAACTGATACTCAGTTTACTCAGAGGGCCAAACAATCTACCCCAATAATAATACTGGGTTATGTAAATACATATTTAAGCAGTTTAAAAACACATCTATTTTGTAAATTATATTTGCTGTAGTGCTAAAGAAAGCCTCCCTTTGGGTTAATATGCTAGTAATGTGGATTTGTATGGTTCACCAAAAGATACATTATTCATATGAAAAATGAAAAATCAATACATGAAAATTCAAATAAAAATAAAACCCATTATGATCCAGCATTCAAGATTAGACAATGATCATCTTGTGTATTATTAACTCAAGAAAGAGAGACCATAATGGCTATTTTGAAACTGTGCTAGGATCTGCATCATAAACTTGTGCTTATGCTGTTTGGAAACAAGCAGAGCTGTGAATTTGTGACACTGTTTCACCTAACCTAAACCTGTTTTCTCCAGTTGTAATCAGTTTGTGCTCAATTTTTTCCTAATTCACTAAGACACACTGTTGTGCTTTCACTGAGACATGAATATCCCACTAATCTTTGATCAAAAAGTAAATAGCATTTGTAGGGATTGAACTCTTTATAAGCAGGTCTGTCTCATTCTGTTTTACTAATTTTTTGTGCCTTCCTCTCTGCTCCAGTACTTCCCATATCCCTCTAGCAGGGTATAATAAGGGTACACTATTTCAACAAGCACCCTCCTAACCTGTGATGTTAAGGGTCTCTCGGGGACTCTACTGTCTAACCTGGTTGACAATCAGCCCAGACATGAAGCTCTGTTTCACATTGTACTGTTCCACACAGTGGCCAGTAGCCTCACACAGAAAGCATGTGCAGAAAAGAGCCTAGTGTAAGTGAACAAATAGGCAACCCTCATAGACTAGCAGGAGAGTGTTCTACCTGTTTTCTCCCTACTCCCACAAGGGCTCTGATGCCAGAGTTGGTTCATAGCTGTGAGGTAACTCATTGTCTAAGTATAGTGAGATGTTTTCCCTCCATTATGTAAAATCCAGTCTGATTCTGGTGAATGAGATGGGAAAGTCCCACTCATGAGTTTTGGATTATTATTTACACACCTATAACTCTCCTGCCGGGTGCTGGGTATGCAACCCCAGGAGATAAGGGAACATTTTTTACCGTATAATAAGAGAAGCAGTGAGGCTTAGTGGAAAGAGAATGGGCTTGGGAGTCAGAAGTCATGGGTTCTAATCCCAGCTCTGCCACTTGTCAGCTATGTGATTTTAGGCAAGTCACTTCACTTCTCTGTGCCTCAGTTACCTCATCTGTAAAATAGAGATTAAGACTGTGAGCCTCACATGGGACAACATTAATTACCTTATATCTACCCCAGGGCTTAGAACAGTGGTTGTCACATAGTAAGCGCTTAACAACTTCCATCATTTTATTTTAATAATAATGATTTAAATGGTTTTGTTCAGTACTATGTGCCAAGCACTGTTCTAAACAATGGGGTAGATACAAGATCATCAAGTTGAATACAGTCCCTTTCCCACATGGGCTCATAATTTAAGGGAGCTCCATCTGGAGCTCTCCAGAGCTCTACAATCCATCTTCACTGGTCGCAGGAGAGATAACATTCCTCCACCCCCCTCTCTACTAGAAGGAAGCTTTTGTGTTGCTGTCTTCTCCTCACATCTTCAACAAATACTCTTGGATTAATTCAGTGAGTCTTCGGCTGTGGGGAATTTTCATAGAGAGAGTGGAATGGGATTGGGGCGAGGTGGTGGGGGTAGGGTGTGTTTGTGTGTGTGAGAGTGTGTGTGTGTGTGTGTGTGTGTGTGTGTGTATGTATGTCTTCGCCCCTCCCCCCACCTCAGGGCTTGTCTCCTTGCCTTCCTTCAGACATATGGCATCTCATCATAATTAACTTTTTTTTAAGCAATGCCAAGCATTGTGAAAAGCATTAGGGTAGACACGTGGTATTCAGATCAATCATGACTATGTGATATTTCTGCTGGAATCTTGGGATGGAATAACTTCTCATTCTCCTGCTCCATAGATGGTGGGACAAGGGAGAATAGGTTAATGAATTTGTAGTCACTCTTAAGAGTTACAATCTTTAGACTGGTAGAAATCCAGTCCATGTACTGGTTCCAAGTGCCTAGGATGACAACACTATAGTCTATGAGGTGGTTATTATTCAGACCTCAGATGTATCCAGTATCTCTTTCTCTTTATTTGGATGTAAGCTCAAGTGCAGGAATGGTGTTTACCAAGTCTCTTGTATTGTACTCATCCAAATGCTTATGCACACAGTAAGCTCTCACACAGCACTGATTGATTGGAAATGGAAGATAGTATTGGATCAGGAGTTGAGGTTTGGCACATGTTGAGCAAGAGTAATAATAATTAATAATAATTATGGTATTTGTTAAGCGCTTAACTATGTGCCAGGCACTGTACTAAGCACTGGGGTGGATACAAGCAGATCGGGTTGGACACAGTCCCTGTCCCACGTGTGGCTCACAGTCTTAATCCCCATTTTACAGATGAGGTAAATGAGGCCCAGAGAAGTTTAGTGACTTGCCCAAAGTCACACAGCTGACAAGTGGCGGAGCCGGTATTAGAACCCATGACCTCTGACTCCCAAGCCCAGGCTCTTTCCACTGAGCCACGCTGCTTCTCTTATTGATATTTAGTTTGTCTGATGCCATGGAGTCCAATAAATTTCTTCCATACTCCAGCATCAGTATCCCCCCAATGCAGTGATAGTAGCAGATACCTTTTGCATTAGAGGTAAGGTCATGAGTCACTGGGCAAATCTGGGAATTCAGAGACTATGAAAGAAGGGAAGCTTCTCCAGATGATATACTCAACAACTGTCTGATGGCTCTGAGAGCCATCCTAATCCATTTAGTCTATTTTAGTTTAATATTGTAATGTCCACTGCACATCTAGCCAGATCCAAGAGCCACAAGTGTTATCTTTCTTGGGGATAATTGCCATTATTGTCAAGTTGCATCCTGTTGTTCCACGATATCCTTGATATTTCCTGTCTGTGCATTGTTTTTCTATGTTATAGCATTGATAGGATTAAGCTTCAGGAGGTGCAGGCCACTGAGTAGCTAGTTTTGAGGGTAGTGAGGCAGTCTAGGAAGGCAAGTATTCTAGTCCCATTCAAGATGAACAATATGTTTCTAAACAGGACTGTTCAAAAAACCAGAGTTTCATTAAAGGCTGGTCCTTAGGATCACAGTTTACCTGCTCATCATGCCTGTACCCTTGGCCCATGGTCTATGGAAGGCAAAAGAAAGTCCATTAGGAGGGAAAACAGAAGAGAAGTAATTAGTGTAGAAAAATCCACAAACCCGATAAAAAACAGCATGACCTAGTGAAATAAGCACAGGTTGGGCTTTAAATGACCAGGGTTCTAATTCTGGTTCTACCACTTGCGCTCTGGGTGACCTTGGAAAAAAAAGTCACTTAACTTCTCTGTGCTTCAGAGTTCTCATCTGTAAAATGGGGACACACATTTGGAGTGGGGACACTCCACCCCACGTTGGAAAACAACTGTGCTCAATCTGCTCATCTTCTATCTGTCCAGTGCTTAGGACAGTGTTTAGCACATAGCTAATGCTTAACAAATATCACAATTATTATTTCAGGATGATCTACAGATCTTAAATGATTATAAATTGGTTATAGCCCATATAAGAAATTGAAAGAAGTCCATCATATTCACAAACCCATTTGTCCTTATTCACCAGTTTTTCATTGTTAAAAATTATTGGACCAAGCTGGAAAAAAAAAGTGCACTTGGGTTTAACTAAGAAGGGTCCTCAAGGAGGAACAAGGTAGTGCACAATTTGCAGGAGAAAGGCAGTTTTTGGCTCAGCTTTAACAATGCCCATCAGTAGCTTATTAGTAGGCAGCACAGACATTGTTCTTTGACATGATTTACTGTCTGAACTTCTGACCAAAGCTTTTATGGTAGCTGTCAAAGAGAAAATGGAACAGGCACAGTATGAAGAGTTTGAATGTGATCCTCATTCTAGAAGAGCAGGATCAAGAGCTCCAGAGTCCCTTGTCTGCATCCAACAAGGATTTGATTATAAAGGGCAAAAAAATGAGATTTACTGAATCTTGCTTTCTCAATCTGACAACTCCCCGCCCCCCGCCCCCACCAACCACACACCCAGACATGAGCTACCCTCCAAGTTAGCCCCCATTTGGGAATAGGTTCTGGGCCAAACCTTCTTTCTTTGTGTTTTCACCCTGCAATGATCTCCTGAGAGTTTGTGTTAAGAAGGGACACTTAGGTGTCAAGAAAAGCTCTGTTAACTTTAAAAAGCCCTCTCTTCCTACCCCTTTTCCCTTCCATCCTTGAAAGTATGGACCAGAAGTTGAGGTGAAGATAGGTGGAGACGAACTTCTGGGAATCCAGACAAAATATGTTTGTCATGTAGGATTTAGTCAGGTGCTCACAAGTAATGATTCTTTACACAAAGCTTGGTAGGTCAGTAACAATTTAGGGTAAAGCACCAAATATCTAATAGGAACTAAAAGTCTGGTCATAAGTGGTGCCAGTGATTTCAATAGGAACATTTTGATTATAAAAATATAGTTTGGTATTCTTTGCCTGGTTAATTTGATATACCATCAGGGAAAATCCAAAAGTGGTTCTTTGAACATGTTCCACATTCAAGCACCCTGAGGGCGGGAATCATGTATACCAATTCTACTGTATTGTACTCTCCAAAGTGTTCAGTAGAGTGGTCTGTGCATATGTGCTCAATCAGTACCATTAATTGATGTAGGTTTCATAAATTTGGTTTGGTTTAGCGCCCATATCACAGAACTACCCTTCTACTAGTCCCAAATCTACTAGCCCTCATCTCCATCTTGCACAGAAAATCTACCATTTCCTCCTACCTGTGGGACATCTCTACATTATTGCCCCATCAGGCACCTTGAGTTGAACATGTCCAAAACTGAACTCAATCCCTCCCAAATCCTTTCCATCTAATTGGCACCACCACTGTCCTACCTTTTTCAGAGGGACACAACCATGAAGTTTTCCTTGACTTCTATCTTTCAACACAAGAAGCAGCATGACCTAGTGGAACGATCATGGGCCTGGGAGTCAGAGGACCTGGGTTCTAATCTTGGCTCTGCAACTGCTTGTGGTGTAACCTTGGACAAGTCACTTACATTCTCTATGCCTCAGTTTTGTCATCTTTAAAATGGGGATTCAATACCTATTCTGTCTCCTACTTAGACTGTGAGGCACAAGTGTAACAGAGATTGTGTCTGATCTGATAAACTTGCATCTACCCCATTGCTTAGAATAGTGCTGAGTAAGAGCTTAAATGCTATGGTTATTATATTCAGTCTGTTACCAAATCCTGTTGGGTTTTTTTTCCTCAATTTCTAAAGTCCCTTCCTCTCCTTCCAAATGGCCATCTCACTGGTTTTTGCACTTATAACCTGAGTTGAGTATTACATTAGCCCCCTCTGCTTACCTCCCTGTACAAGCCTCTTGCCTCTCCAGTCCACATTTCACTCTGCCTGGATCATCTGTCTAAAATATCATCTGGATGCATTGCTCTACTCCTCACAAAACTTCCAGTGGTTATCCATTACTCTCCACATCAAGCAGAACTCCTGACTATTGGGCTTTAAGACAATTAATTCTCACCCTCCAATTCTCACCAATAATTCTCTTATTGGGCTTTAAGACAATTAATTGTCACCCTCCTACCTCTCCATCCTCTACTCCCACTACATCTCAGCTTGCATTCCTCATTCCTTTTTTTAATGGTATTTGTTAAGTGCTTACTATGTGCCAGGCACTATGCTAAGCGCTGGGGTAGATACAAACGAATCAGGTTGGATACGGTCCTTTGTTTCTTTCAAGTTATTCCGCTCATGGTGCCACCAACCTCTTGTCGGAAACAGCACCCTGTTTGTAACACATATCTCCTTCAAAGCCCTTCTGAAACCTTACCTCCTCCCCGAAGCTCTCCCCAATTAAATTTCTCTTCTGACCTGGTTTTGTCTACACTAATATCGCCAAGATCCACCCTTTCCTCTCCATCCAAACGGCTATCTTACCGTTGGAGGCTCTCGTAATATCCTGGCTGGATTATTGTGTCAGCCTTCTCACTGATCTCCCTTCCTCCTGTCTCTCCCCACTCCAGTCTATTCTTCACTCCGCTGCCCGGCTCATCTTCCTGCAGAAACACTCTGGGCATGTCACTCCCCCTTCTTAAAACCTCCAGGGGTTGCCTATCAACCTCCGCATGAAACAAAAACTTCTCACTCTAGACTTCAAGGCTCTCCATCACCTTGCCCCTGCCTACCTCTCCTCCCTTCTTTCTACTGCCCACCCCACATTCTCCGCTCCTCTGCCGCCCACCTCCTCACCGTCCCCCGTTCTCGCCTATCCCGCCGTCGACCCCTGGGCCATGTCCTCCCGCGGTCCTGGAATGCCCTCTTTCCTCACCTCCACCAATCTAATTCTCTTCCCCTCTTCAAAACCCTATTTAGAACTCACCTCCTCCAAGAGGCCTTCCCAGACTGAGTTCCCCCTTTTCCCTCTGCTCTCTCTGCTCCCTCCTACCCCCCTCTCAGCTAAGCCCCACTTTCCATCTGCTCCTCCCCCTCTCCCTCCCTCTCCCTTCCCCTCCCCTCAGCACTGTACTCATCCCCTCAACTGTATATATTTTCATTACCCTATTTATTTTGTTAATGAGATGTACATCACCTTGATTCTATTATTTTGTTAATGAGATGTTCATCCCCTTGATTCTATTTATTGCTATTGTTTTTGTCTGTCTCCCCTGATTAGACTGTAAGCCTGTCAAAGGGCAGGGACTGTCTCTGTTACCAATTTGTATATTCCAAGTGCTCAGTACAGTGCTCTGCACATAGTAAGCGCTCAATAAATACTATTGAATGAATACACAACGACGACCTGAGCACCTCTATATTACTATGCATTAACTCTACACTCACATCTGTAGCACTTTTCTGCATACTCTATGAAACAGTTACCTACATATCCACTTTCCTTCTTCCTATTATCTGTACTTTACTTAAGCCTCCATCTCCTCTAATAGATTATAAGCTCCTCAAGGGCAAGGATCATGCCTACAATACGAATAGCATTCTCCCACATGTTGAATATAATGCTCTGCATATTGTAGGGGTTCAATAGTAATATGGATTAATTTTTGGTTGGCCTTATCAAGAGTTAAGGCAAAGGTTGAATAGAAATGAGACAAAGTTATGGTCTTGATTTCACATGAGAATACCAGCTGAGTGGGCTGGTGTGGGGGATGTTACACAGCCATGAGCATACAACGTCTATTCCATGGATGAATAGAGACTCTTCTGTATCTGGTAATGAATATAAGATGTCTGGACATGAAAGGGTGAGATAAAGGGTGGAGAGGGGAAAGGAGTAGGATCTATTACTCTCCACAATGGGATAAACAAGCTTTACCAATTGCTCATGAGGTTAGAACCATATCCGCATTAGTTTGAATTTAAGTTGCATGTCCCATCATTGCATACCACTCAAATATAAATGCAGAAAAGATAAGGACTCTTCAGTCTGGGGAACAAAGTTCAAGTGGGGATGTGAGTGACGTAAACTGGGTGATAAAGGAAGTGTTGTTCACCAAATCCCAGGACATAAGGATGAAGGGACACCCATTGAAGTTGTAAAGTGATAGATTCAGAGCAAACAAAAGGAAACACTTTTCCACAGAGAAGGTTAGCATATGGAGTTCATTACCACAGGATGTTGTGCAGGCCAAGAATATCAGTAGGTTCAAGAAGAGTTTGGATAAATTCATGGACAAGCAGTCCAAAATGTTATCAGGGGGTAGTACATTGAGGGGAAAAATTAGGGAAGTTAAATAGTCCATTCCTCACCATTAGGGTGGTTGTAAAGGAGGGCAATCATCAGACTGATTCACTAAGCATCCTGTTACCTCTGTTGGAAATAGAGTTCCAAGCTGGATGAACCACTGGTAGATTCATAAAGGGCATTTCTCATATACTTAATTTATTCTTCCTAGGTAGTGCTAACTCTGGAAAATAGTGGCTTTATATGGAATTTCTGGCCCCAAGGGCTGAATGATGGACACATTCTATACATCAAAATGAAATAAAAATCACTGTGGATCGTAAATTTTCAACACAAAAGGTGCCTTGATACAGATCCTTGCTTTAGAAGACAAAAATAACTTGACTAGGCATATCACAAGTTTATGCAAGTGCTGTTGGGTAGGAAATAAAAGACAGGATAATTACATCTTGTCTTGCATCTGATTAAAAAGAAAAAAAGTATTAGGCCTAATATAAGAGTACCTTTGTGATGAATCAGAGAGCCCACATTAAAACAATTGATTGCTGATTCAAAGCAGGTAATATGACCAGCAGAGTCAATAAGGCCTTTGTTGGCACCCAAGTGCTCACTTCATTTTGCTCAAAGGATCACCTTTTTTCCAGGGGGAGGCGGGAAGTTAGCTGGGTAGAAAGCCTCGGCTCTCACTTTCCACTGAGAAAGAAAAGTTGATGGGTTTCTTCCCCCCCCCCCCCCCCCCCCGCCGCCCCCCATCTCCCAGTTTGAAATGACTAAAGCCAGGAACTAAAAATAGGGGAGGTTTTTTTGTGTTTTTTTTTTGAGCAGCATAGTTTTCCAGTAAAGCCAATTATTTTTAAAAACACATAAATGTGGTGGTTCACAAAGCCACCTGGACTAGTAGGTTAAATTCCAGATTATACAACCCAGGAGACTATCACTTTAGGATGGGGAAATGCTGATGAGGAAGATTTAGTAGGCTCCTGAGATTTTTGTTCCTCTCAAAATTATATCTAAAACCTGAAGTCAGTGTGGACCTTATGTCCTGAGTGACATGAAGACCACATGGTTCAGTAAGGTAAAATACGTCACTACTGGCATTCATAGTTCTGAAATATAGAATTTCTTCCATACTGTATTCTATTATTAGTATTTGTTAAGTGCTTACTCTGTGTCAAGCACTGTTCTAAAGCCTAGGGTGGAAACAAGTTAATCAGGTTGGACACAGTCCTTATCCCACCTGGGGCTGATCATTCTACTCTATTAAGACCAATAATAAGTGATCACTGAAACAGTGGCTGTTGCCATAATCTTGCTTTTAAATATGCAGGCACATTTGGCCTCCAAATCATTCGTACTAATAAGCAAGGGAAGAAAGAAGACATTTTGCCGTGTCTGGAATAACAAGCTTTTTTTTTTTGCTGTAGATTTGCAAGAGAAATGGGGAAAAAAAAGTCCTGCTAAGAGGTTGATATGAGGTGATTAGGAGCAACACTACCTTTAAGCTGATAACCACCAGAGATAATGGCTTGAGTAATTACTGAGTCTAAATGGTTTTTACAAAGTCTATGAATTCAAACTAAACTATCTGAAGATTGGCCTTCAAACTGAATGTGTCAAGTTGTTGTTCCTTGACTTTGCTAGATCTTTTCAGTAGGACACTTGAATAGATTTGTATTTTTAAGGTAGAATTAGGAGAATTTTTAAAGAAACATCCCTCTATTTTACAATATTAGGGTCAGCCAAAATGAGTCTCAGAAATAAATGTAGCATCACAATTCTTAAATAAAATACACACCCAAAAAAGCAATGAATATTAATGGTTGTTAGCCTGTTCAAACTGCCCCAGAACAGGCTGAAAGAAAAAAAAAGTCATGATCAGTGGTATTTACTGAGCACCTTTGTGCAAAGCACTGTATTAAGCACTTAGGAAAGTACAACACAACAGAGTTGGGATACCACCACCAATTATGGGCACTTTTCATGATTTCAGATAAAACATAAGTGCATTTTGTCAATATTGGACAATCAATTGTACACATTGAATGCTTATTATGGCCACAGAACTGTACTAAGAGCCTGGGAGAGTACAACAGAATTAATGGACATGTTCCCTGCCCATTATGAACTTACAGTCTAGAGGGAGAGCCACAGTTCTTTAAAAAAATAATTTATAACATACAAAGATATGTACATAAGTGCTGTGGGTTTGGGGGTGGGGTGAATATCAAGTGTCCAGAGGTCACAGATCCAAATGCATAGATAATGCAGAAGGGAGAGGGAGCCAGGGAAAAGAGGGTTTAACCGAGGAAGGCTTCTATCATTATTGTAAGAGGTGTGACCTTAAAAATGCTTTGAAGATGGAGAGAGTGGTGATCTGGCATATATAGAGGGGGAGGGAGTACCAGGCTAGGGGGAAGACATGGGAAAGGGATCTGGGAGATCAGGGAACAGGGAGTAAGCTAGCGCTAGAGGAACAGAGTGTGAGCACTTGGGAGAGTACAATACAACAATAGATACAGTCCTGCTTTAAAGCCAAAGGTAAAGAGTCTGATGCAGAGGTGGATAGGCAGCCATTGGAGAGTTTTTTGAGGAATGGAGAGACGTGGACAGAACATTTTTGTTGAAAAATGACCCAAGCAGCAGAGTGAAGTATGGACTGGAGTGGGGAGAGACAGGAGGCCGGGAAGTCAGCAAGGAGGCAGATGTAGTCAAGGAAGGATAGGATAAGACTTGGATTAGGATGGTAGCAGTTTTGATGACGAGGAGAGGGCAGATTTGAGCAATGTTGTCAAGGTAAAACTGACAGGATTTGGTGACCGATTGAATATGTGGGTAGAGAGTTGAGTCGAGGACAATGTGAAGGTTACAGGCTTGTCTCCCAGAGATAGGGAGGATGGTGGTGGTGTCTACGGTGATGGTAAAGACAGAGAGGACAGGGTTAGGATGGGTAGATAAGGAGTTTGGTTCAGACAAATCAAGTGGAGACTACATTCCTAACAAGATACATAGCTAATGCTCAATTAAATGTTTCCTAAGATATAAGCTTTGGATAGAGATCCAATAGTTCTGCTATTTTGGCAACAATAACAGATTTTTGATAAGGAAACTCAGCTTTGTCCAAGTACCCTGAGTGAGGTATTCTGGACAGGTATGTTAATTTGTATTATCTGGGTTATGCACTAAGAGCACGGCACTGCCCTTCTTTAACTCTTGCTAACTCCATTCACTGCTGACCTCCACACTGCAAATACAATTGATGGCCTCATTTTTGAGACATTGATTTAGTGTTTCATAGGGTGACCAAAGGTTGATAGGGAATTGGAACAATTTCTCCCATCCCTAATTGAAAATATTGAACAAGCATAGCAGTTTTCATCCCATTTCTACACTCTATATGTATGCAGGGAGGAAGTAAACATGGTCATGCCTCAGTCTTTTTATCTGCATAGAAAGCATTATGATTAGAAGCATCTTCTTTGAAGAAGACAATATCATGTAATCAACTCAGAAAAACAGATAATATCCTACCCAAATAGCTACTATACAGAGAGTTGAAATGGGGTGTACTAGGATTGAACTTAAATTATTGCCTCTCAGAGATCAGTGAATGCCCAAACAACCCATCCCATTAAGGATGAGATTGAGAGGGCAGATTGGTGCAAATTGGATTAGAGTTGCTGGGAGATGCAGTGTCTCCAAGGAAACGACATCTCCCTTAGCAACAAATGTTTGCAGCAACTGGGCAATTAGCTCCAAGAGAATAGTGCCTATAAAACTAAAGCCAAAGAAAGTGGTCAACAGTTTTAAAAGTAGCAACAAGATCAAGGAGGATTGAGTCAGGGAAGAGACCATTAGATTTTGCCAGAAGGAGATTATTAGAAACCTTGGTGATCAGGGGCAAGGGACAAAAATCCAGATTGCAGGGGATTGAGAAGAAAAGTAACAGAGGCAGCAAGTGTATTCTGCCAATTTGAGAAGTTTACAAAGGAAAGGGAAAAAGATGGAAGGTGTGGTGGGATTAAGGGATCCTCCCCCTTTCTATATAAATGACAACTGGACTATGCTGCTGCTCAACTACAAAATCAAAATCAGTGTTTAAGACTCATGTATGCATTAATAATAAAGGAACATTCCAAATGTGCTTCCATTGCAATAGAAATCCAGATAAATTTTCCTTCTGCAAGACTTTTTTTGGAATCATCAATTCTCCCTGAATAGAGCCTCCAGGGGACAAGTGTTTAATGACCATGAATTAATCAGTGACAAAGTTCTTAGGAATTTTGTCCTGAGACCTCCCTGTGGTATTTGCCCTTGTACCTTTGGGTTTATGTGCTTCTGTGAGAGAGGGGAGGAAATAAATCCCAGTACCAAAATGCCATCATTTACCAGTTTAGCAGTCAACAAAATACTATAAACATTCTTACCATCAGTAGAGGATTAACATACATAAACTAGAAAGTGTTTCAGTTCGATTCCCACCTGTGCTCCAATACATTTTTATTTCATGGGTTTTAGGAGGGGAAAGGGGTAGTTGCTGTTTGAAAGCAGAAATCCCATTACTGCCCTTCCCAGTTAAATAGTCCCATAAATGTGATACTTACCTTTATTAAAATATTTCTTTAGACAAAGTATTCATGGTTTTTATTGACATTTTTCAGATATCAAGTTTGGACTTTTGCACATGAATAAAGTTAAAATGCTACTTTGAAATGATCACATAGAGCTATTTATCTCCCTTCTCCATCCCTTTTGACTTCCTTGCAATCAATAGTAATTTCACAGATTTAGGAAGGCCTGATTTTTCATTAATTTTGCTCTCCTGACTATGACAAAATAAGAAAGAGAATAAACTTGTCTTCAAAGTTTATCCGTGCAATCACTTGATCTAGATCTGGTTTCTTATTAAATTTGATAAATCTCTGTCTACTGAAAAGTGTTGCCCTTTTTAAGATGTTTGCAGACAAAACTTCCTTCATTTTTTCCCCATCCATATACAATATCACTTTCTCCATTTATGCAGTATTAAACAAAGTAAAAAGCTTCATATTAGGAATTTCATACTAGTAAAAATAACACTCATTCCTATCAAGGCACTACTCATCTCAAATATTACATTTCCAAGTTTATCCAATTGCCTTGTTTCAGCATTGGAAATGGCATCATGCTACATATGATAAACCCTAAATTCAAGAAAAAGTTACTTTGAATTCAAATTCTACTTGGCCAACTGTCCTTATTGACTTGTACAATATTACTCAAAATAGCACTGAGAACATTTAGTAGCACTTGTAAATTCTGACAGTAATGCAAATGATTTGCAGCAGTCAAAAAAAAATCAGATGCTTTAAAAATAAAAAAAAAAATCACAAAGCTAGAGTGGAGTTTCCTTGCATTGGGCTGTATGGGGCTTATTACACCATAAGAAGAAAGCTTTAAACCCTATGAGTGGATCTGGGCTTTGACCATCATTAAGTAAATTTGGTTGCCCCAAGTTTTAAGGTTTTAAGTTCTAAGTCAGTGTTGAAAGGTCCTACTTGTCCTCTATCCCATCACCAGTTGTCCAGTCCTATTTATTCTATTCTATGCCACCTGGAAGCAGCATGGCCTAGTGGAAAGAACAAGGGCTTGGGAGTCAGACAACCTGAGTTCTAAATCTGGCTCTGCCATTTGCCTGCTGTGAGACTTCGGGCAAGTCACAACTTCTCTGTAAAATGGGGATTAAAAAACACCTTTCCCTTCTTAGACTGTGCACCTCATGTGGGACAGGTGGTGTGACCAAACTGATTATCTTGCATTTAACCCAGGGCTTGGTACAGTACTTGGCACATAGTAAGCACTGACAAATACTGCAATTATCAATATTTTTTAACATGGTTTAAGAGATTTGGAAGCCAGTGTCAGAACATGTTTCTTTTCACCAGAAAGTTCATTCATTCAATAGTATTTGAGCACTTACTATGTGCAGAGCACTGTACTAAGTGCTTGGAATGTACAGTTCGGCAACAGATAGAGACAATCCCTGGCCAATGACGGGCTCACAGTCTAATCGGGACAGACAGCAGAGCAAAACAGAACAAAACAAGAAAAGTACTTCCAAAAAAGCAGTTTACAGCATCATCAAGATTGAGACAAAACTACTAATGAAGTTCTTATAGAGGGCTGTGAAAGAAGCCTTGCAGATGATTATGAACCACTTTGCAGAATTTACAGTGCGGTGGACAAAAATAAACCAGAAAATAATTGGTTTTAAATCCTACGCAGATAAATTTTCATCAGCAATAGAGAACACACACTACCTGACAGTTCATGGATAGAAAAAGTAGAAAAGTCAAATCAAGAAAGCTAATATGTCCTGTGGGGAATTTACAGAAAGAACATGGTGAAATTGTGAATTCAAGCTTCATACCAGTCTTAGTGTCCAAATTTCTACATGGCTATATGACCTGAACTTCCTATAATAATAATGATGGTATTTGTTAAGTGCTTATGATGTGCAAAGCACTTTTCTAAGCGCTGGAGGGGATACAAAGTGATCAGGTTGTCCCACGTGGGTATCACAGTCTTAATCCCCATTCTACAGATGAGGTAACTGAGCACAAAGAAGTTAAGTGACTTGCCCAAAGTCACACAGCTGACAAGTGGTGGAGCTAGGATTAGAACCCCGACCTCTGACTCCCAAGTCCGTGCTCTTTTCACTGAACCATGCTGCTTCTCAGTGCTTCTATAGTAAGCACACTTGGATTCTTGAAGTGTCATGGATGAGCCAAATCCATTCAAAGTCATCAACAATGAGGATTTGGACTGTGATGTGTATTGAGACAACATTCATGGAAGCACATGTTCATAGCCATACTAAACCCTCCAGAATTACAGACATGATTTCCTATAGTGTACCATGGATGAACAGGCTGCAATGTCCTGTCACATCAGAAAAGCTCTGAAAGCTTCCCGGAGTTTTGTTTTCCAGGAAAATATAGGTCAGCTGGTTTCATGAAAGGAACTACTTGGATTACTCAGAGAATGGGTTTTTGAAGGATGTATTAACAGTCTCCAGGGAATTGATGCCATCCTGAAGGCACCTTCCAAATTCCAACTGTAGGCACACTGAGGTCATGGTGAGTTTGCTGTCGAGCCAATCACATGCACAGAGAAACACACACACCCCACCTGGAACTGAGAACAGCTTGACTCTAAGCATCTTAACACCACATTGGCAAAAATTGAGTGACAAAAGACTAGTAGGGAAAAAATTGAGATTGACCTGGAGACTAAATTCTACTTGTGAATAATCAGATTTAAATACAACTATATCTTTGTTTTTGTTTTTTTTAAATTTTCCAGTTAAGAATACCTATCTTTTGGGAAGAAAGAAATTATGCTAAGCACCAGCTGAGATAAAAACATTGTTTCAGGTTTCCATGTGCAGGATAATATAAGAAGCTTTGGTTGAACCCTAGTAACCCCAATTTATTAAAATCTATTAGGAACATGAGGAACTATGACCAGTCTATCACTTTAATCATTTTAACCCAGAGAAATCTAGAAAGTCTTGCTTTCAAACTACCCTGCCCCAACTTTAAAGTGTTAAGTTCTCAAGATTTCAGATGTGGTAAGCCTCATATTTGAGCAATATTTTCATGCCATAATTTTGGCTAGCTTCAGCAAGAGTGCTACAGCTAAAGAACCACACATTTCCATCACCTTCTAAATTCCGAGGCCTCCCAACCTGGTTCCACTCTACTTCACTGTTTGTTTTACTTCTGGTTGTAGGGGTATCAGAAAACCTTGGCATCTTGCATTTGATATTCCATCCAAACTATCTACATATTCTATGAACAAGCAAGATCCCAAATCTAATCCCAATGGCAATCACCTCTTTCTAGCAACGGAACTGTCTAAAGGCAGCTTCTTAAGGCTTCCTGTTCTAGAGCCAGATTGCTACCCACCTAAGAAGCTCCTTGGCATTTTGGCAACAATCTTTGGATAGAATTTTGTAAATCATTTCTGGAAACTAATATCATCCACTTTTTTGCCATAAAAATACTATCATGAAATATTTCTAGCTAGCTGGTTACACAAAATTGAGTGGGTGACAAGTATCTTTTCTTCTTTGTAGAAATCAGAAAATCTCTTCATTAAGTCAGGTAAAGTCAACCAAGTTAGTTTGCCGTGGTATCTCCAGTCACCACCATGAAGTATTACACAAACTCTTGAACAATTATTCAAGTCATTGTCATCAATAGTCACATCATTTTATTCATGTGACTGACTTAGAATGTAGATTAATTCATGGATGAATACTTCCAGAAATGGAAGCTTAAATCAAATCCTGTCGCTACACTTCTCAGCAATTAGGATGTAATGCCGATTTATATTCTATATGACATATTGCATTTTTTATAGTATTGGTTAAGCGTATATTATGTGCCAGGCACTGTACTTAACGCTGAGGTAGATACAAGACGATCAGGTTGGACACAGTCCATATCCCTATTTTTCAGATGAGGTAACAGGCACAGAGAAATTAAGTGACTCACCCAAGGTCACACAGCAGACAAGTGGCAGAGGCAGGATTAGAACCCAGGTCCTTCTGACTCCCAGTCCCTTGCTCTATCCACTAGGTAACACTGCTTCTCATAAAGTAGAGTACTAGATTAATCTTCCAGCTCTGCCTTTTGTCTTCTGTGTGACAAACCACTTAACTTCTCTATACCTCAGTTACCTCACTTATAAAATGGTGATTAAGACTGAACCTTATATGGGACAAGGCCTGGGTCCAACCTGATTATCTTGTATCTACCCCCAGTGCTTAGGACAGTGCCTGGCACACAGAAAGCACTTAATATCCTTATTAAGCGAGTATCAAAACAGATGAGTAGATTAAAAACTCACATTTCAGGCTGACTCAGAATAAAGCAGAGACAGCTCTTCTCCAAAGAAGGTCCAAAGCAGATAATGACAAGAAAAGATTTAAAAGCCAAGTCATTACTTATAAAGGCTTAGCTCCATTCCAGGTTTAGGTGTAGGCCTCTCCCTGAGTCACTAATGACAAACTTCTCCCAGAAAGCCCCAGTGCCTTTTGGGAACTGCAGCAAATCAGCCCTTTTGCTTCCTGGAACATATGGAATTTTTTTTTTCCTTTCTTTACTTGCAATTTCCTAGTTAGCTTTCAACCAGACCTGATTGGAGAACTTGAAAGCACACTGATCTTATTGAAAGACTGACTGATCCAGTCATCAAACCCACAGTAACAAAACAGAATATTTCCACATATTCCTGAAGATCCCTCTCTCCAACAGCCCCACCTCTCCATCCACCCATTTTCTAAATAGTGAAGACATACAGTCAAGGCAGACTCCAGGTGTGGAACTATCACATGCTCATTGAGCTGGGATTATCCAATCACTTCTTACTGAATTCACCTGAAAAGTCTGTCTCCAGGTGAAGAGCAGCCCCTCCCTAATGCTGCTTGTGCAAACAATTTGGGGATGTTTCTTTCTGCAGAAATAACACATATTTAGAGATAAAAGTATAAGGATCAAATTTTAGAATTATTTGGTTTGGTAGCATATTCCTCCATTCATTCATTCAATTTTATCTATTGAGTGCTTACTTTGTGCAAAGCACTGTACTAAGCACTTGGGAGGGTACAATATACCAACAAACAGATACATTTCTGTCCACAACGAGCATTCAATAGGATTCATTACTACTTGATTATTTGAAGAAGAAAAACAGGATTAAATGGACATAGCAATCATAAACTAGAAGTTTTAACATTAAAACTATTTACATTAGAATTGGCTAAATCACACAATAATGATAGTGTATTAATTAAATGCTTACTATATGCCAAGCATTGGAGTAGAAATAAGACAAAGCAGACACAGACCCTGTTCCACACAGGGCTCATAGTTTAAGAGGGAGAGAAAAATAGGTATTTTATCCCCCTTTTACAAATGAATAAACTGAGGTCCAGACAAGTTAAGTGACTTGCCCAAGGTCACACAGCAGACAAGCTTTAGCCTGGGACTACGATTCAGCTATTTCCACTAGGCCACACTGCTGGGCTGCCTCCCTCTCCCATCCCAGCAGTGTGAAAGCTGCTGTCCCAGCCACTGCCCTCAGGAGACTCTGGCTCAACTTTGGCAATTTGGAAGGGGAAGAGAACAGAAGCACTCAGGGTTAGGGTGAAGAGAGGAACGGTGTTGGGAGTTTGCTTACTACATCTACCTGGATCCCCAAACACCTCTCCTAAGGCTGCCTAGAGTGGGAATGGAGGCAGGTATCTAAGAAACAAGGAGCTTGGAGGCAGGACTGGGAGTACTTATTGCTTGGTCGCCCCTCATCTGAGGTTGCAAAAGTCATCTTCAGCTGGCCAAGAGGTGACCTGGCAGAGTTAGCAAATGAACAGTTTGGTGCCCCATCGGGCAGGCAAGCGAATGCACCCTATTAAAAGCTTGCCCCATGGCCACTGGAAATGTTTGTATACAAGTGCAAGAAGCAGAGGAAAGAAACAAGGGACAGTGGGCTTAACGTTGGGCCACACTTATGATGTCACAGTCTAAGTAGAAGGGAGAACAGATATTGAACCCCAGTTTTAAAGTTGAGGAATCTGAAGCACAGAGAAGTGAAATGACTTCCCCCAGGTCACACAACAAGCAATTGGAAGATCCAGGTTAGAAGCCAGGTCCTTTGATTCTGAGGCCTGTACCCTTTCCAATAGGCCACACTGCTTCTCAGTTGTGCCCACCTTCAGTACGTGTGTGTATGTGTGTGTGTGTGTGTGTGTGTACACTTTTTGGGAAGAGCAAATCATGCCAGATATTTTTAACTTTCTTCTATGATGGAGTGACAGACCATGTAAATGAGAGATAGGCAGGTATAATCTAGATGCAATGAAGTTTTGAATTCGTAGTGACACGATCTCCACATTAGCATGTTGGAAAAATGTGATCCTGACCAAGATTCTGGAAGAGGGATGCACAAGTAAACTTAGGGTTTCACCAAAGGGTGAATCAGTGACTGACAGGGGAATCAAGTGGCCCTGAGAATGGTGCTTTCAATATCTTTATTAATGATTTGGCAAAGAAATCAAGAGCTGGTCCATCACACTTGCTGTTGATTCTAAATTGAGCTAAGTTGCTAAAGCTTGGGGAAAGAAAAATAGAATCCAAAGAGACTTAATATAAATCAATAAAATGGTTATACAAAAGAGGATGAAATCCAACAGGGATGTGTGCAAGGTATAATAGTTAAATACGAGTACATCCAAAAAGGGTTTGGTCAATTATGACCAGAAACTGAATATGAATCAGAAATACAGTGCCATTATTGAAAAAAGCCAACCTGCTGCTGGAATGTATCAAAGAAGTATGATATGCAGTAGCACTTATTAGCCCTCACCAGTAGTACTTATATACCTTTCTTAAAATGTTAAACCTTCTCCAGAAAGTAATTTATTTTAGAGTTGGTCTCCTCTGCTAGATTGGATGCCTTGTGAGGGCAGGGATTGTGTTCGCTAATTCTATGGTACTTTCCCAAGCCCTTAGCACATTTCTCTCCACAGGGTAAAGACTCAATTAACAGTATTGATTGGGTTGGAAAGTCATCTTTCCACCATATTCTGCCCTGTGTGGAGAATGATTAGAATACTGTATTCTATCCAGTTTTGGTTCACTGTACTTTATAAAAGAATTGAAGCATTGGAAAATAGGTCTCATGACAAAAGGTGAAAGAAACTGGGCATATAACCTAGAAAAGAGAAAACTAAGATGTAACAATAAATGCCTTCAAATATGGAAGGGTTTTCATGGGAGGATGATGACCAGTGTCTAACTTCACTGAGCAGCGTGAAAAAGAGAGAAGCAGCGTGGCTCAGTGGAAAGAGCACGGGTTTAGGAGTTAGAGGTCCTGGGTTCAAATCCTGGCTCTGCCACTTGTCAGCTGTGTGACTGTGGGCAAGTCACTTAACTTCTCTATGCCTCAGGTACCTCATCTGTAAAATGGGGATTAAGACTGTGAGCCTCATGTGGGACAACTTGATTACCCTGTAAATCTACTCCAGCGCTTAGAACAGTGCTCTGCACATAGTAAGTGCTTAACAAATACCAACATTATTATTGTTATTGTTATTATTATTATTAACCAGACTATAAGTTTCTTGAGGGCAGGGATTGTTTCTATTAACTCTATTGTACTCTTCCAAGTTTTTAGAAATGAATAAATACTCAATAAATACCATCAATTGGTTGATTGCTTGAAGTGTTCTACAGGTCCTTTGAGGACTGAATGAGTGGAAATGGGCTTAAATCAAAGCTGGAGGGATTTCATTTGAAAATGAGGAAGAACCTTTTGACTATCAGAGTTGGTATATGAAAGAACTTCCCTCTCCAACTACATACTCCAGACCACCACTCTCCCCAACTTCAAAGCCTTATTAAGTTCACATCTCCACCAAGAGGTCTTCCTTGATTAAGTCGTCTTTTCACCAAGTCCCTCTCTCTTCTGCATCATATATATACTTGGATCTGTTCCCTTTGGGCATTTGGTATTCACCCCACCCTCTGCACTTATGTACAGCACTTATGTAATTCATTTATTTATATCAACGTCTCTCTGCCCCTCTAGATTATAAACTTGTTGTGGGCAGGGAAGCAGCATGGCCTAGTGGAAAGAACAGGGGCACAGGAATCAGAGGACCTGGGTTCTCATCCCAGCTCTACCATGTCTCTCCTCTGTGACCTTGGGCAAGTCATATAACTTCTCAGTGCCTCAGTTACTTCATCTGGAAAATGGGGATCAAGACTATGAGCCCCATGTGGGACATGAACTGGGTCATTCATTCGTTCAATCATATTTAAGCACTTAGGAGTCAGAGGTCATGGGTTCGAATCCCTGCTCTGCCCCTTGTCAGCTGTGTGACTGTGGGCAAGTCACTTAACTTCTCTGTGCCTCAGTTACCTCATCTGTAAAATGGGGATTAAGACTGTGAGCCTCACATGGGACAACCTGATTACCCTCTACTAAGCACTTGGGAGAGTACAGTACAATCTGATTAATTTGTATCTACCCCAACACTTAGTACAGTGGCTGGCACATAGTAAGCACTTAACAAGTACCACCAAAAAAATGGGTCTACCAACTCTGTTGTACTCTCCCAAGCAGTTAGTATAGAGCTCAGTACTCAATAAATACCATTGAGATTATATCCCTCTTTTAACCAGATATGAATATGAAGGGGAAGAATAAGAGTACACACACACACACACACACACACACAGTGCCCTTTGCAGGTTACGCAGTGAGGAGACCATGATAAGCCTGTGTGTGAATTTGTTGTAAAGTGGGCGTGTGCAGGGTATGCGCTCATTTGACCACAGGTGTACAGCACAATTTGGACAAGGGGTGAGGAACAACTGCCCTGAGTTGGGGTAGATATGAACCAAAGTGGGCTAGTTATGAGTTTTGGGAGTCTCTAAGGGTGCTAAGCAGTTCTCTCCAACTCCCCTAAGGGCAGGGATATTTCTGTAGAACTGAGTCAGTCCTTTGGTGGCTTCCCAAAAACCAAAAACTGGTGCAGTCTAGATCTCTCCATGGCCCTCCCTAGACATGCAGGTGTGTCAGGCACCAGAATTCACCCCCTGAAGCCGGCACACACCCATGTCAAAGGGACAATCAGGGAGGGAGCTGAGGAGGATGCCTTTCCATTCACAGTTCCTGAGGAACGCAACTGTGGAGAAAGGACAGTGAAGATGGGATCAGTTAGAGCGGGGTGTGCCTAGCTACGCCCTTTGAAGCCACAGACCAGAAAATTGGGATGATGATCCTTGTCATAGTTAATATGATGCAATAGCCACAGTATGAATTATAATCTAATTATATTTTTCATGAAGAAAATGCCTCTCCCATCCAAGGCTCCAAGGCCGGAAAAGCATTCTTGTGGGCTCCCTTACATCCACTGAGACAGGTGTGCACCTGGTCCACACAGGAAATTTCTTCCTGGGAGACAGAGGCCTCCTTTGAGAAGCACTGTGGTCTAGTGGAAAGAGCACAGGCCTAGGAGTCAGCAGATTTGGATTCTAATCCCAGCTCTGGCACATGCCTGCTGTGTGAGGCCTCAGTTTCCGCATGGGGATTCAATACCTGTTCTTCCTCCTACTTAGACTGTGAGCTCCATGTGGAACAGGGCCATGTTCAGCCTGATTGATCATCTAATATCTACCCTAGTGCTTAGTACAGTGTTTGGTACAGAGTAAGCACTTTAGAAATACCACAATTATCATCATTAATTATTAGAGTTGGCAAGGGGAGTGGGAGAGTGTGGGAATATCTGCCATACTGTAGCATAACTACCATCAGCATTCACCTGCAGCCCTATCCCTGTGCCCTAAATAAGTACATCTCAAGATCTTAGTCCAGTGCTCTGCATACAATAAGCACTCAATAGATACCACAGAATGATGTCAAAAACATCCAGTTGCTGTGAACTAAGGTGGCCCTGTGTGGGAGGAGAAGGTGAACTATCCCTGCACCTCTATTTAGTGGGGAGAATAAGGCTAATTGGTAATAATAATATTCAGTACTTGAACTTCTTTCCTGATTGTCAAAGCCCTTCACAGACAACAATTCATTCTTTCCAACATGATTGTTGAGTGCTATACCTACAAATTAAGGCACAGAAAATTGATGTGGATTGTACATTTTCCAGTAGTGGCTCATATGAGGAAGAATGGCTAAGCAGCCATGATTTGAACTCCTATTCTCTTTGCCAATGACACACTATCTCCTGGATGGGAAAGAGGATAATGCAATATAAGAAGCAAAATAAGAAGGAGCAAAATATAAGGAGCAAAATAAGAAGTGATTTTTATCTATGGCATATAAACTACATATCAAACAATCACACTTCCCCCCTTCTAAACCCTACTGAAGACTCCTCTCCTCCAAGAGGCCTTCCTAGACTAAGCTCCCCTTGTCCTCAGCTCATCGCCTCCATGTTGCCCCGACTCTCTCCCTTTGCTCTACCCCAACTTCCCCCACAGCACTTGTGTAAATATGTACATATCTATAATTCTATTTATTTATATTAATGCCTGTTCATTTGTTTTGATGTGCATATGTCTATAATTCTATTTATTTATATTGATGCTTGTTTACTTGTTTTGATGTCTGTCTCCCCCCTTCTAGACTGTAAGCCCAGTGTTGGCAGGATTGTCTCTCTTTATTGCTGAATTGTACTTTCCAAGCACTTAGTACAGTGCTCTGCACACAGTAAGCGCTCAGTAAATATGATTGAATGAATTAAATGAATGAATGAACTACAGGACAGCTACATAGTAAGTAGCACAACTGAGCTTGAACTGAACTAAAATATATTTAGTTCCAGAATCCAGAAATTCGATTTCTTCTTCTATGTTAGCTCCTGGGAGTATATGTGCATTTCCTAAATGTGTCTGACAGTGTGACGCTTTACTAGCAATTAGTTTACTGAAAACATGGCGTATATAGCTATTGCAAGTATCATCCGGTGGGGTCTGCCCTCTCTCTCTGGGAGGGAAGGAGAAGCTGATGCGCCATCCAGGCTCAGCTGCTCCTTCCCCAGCAGTGTGTTGGGCTTACTGAGGGCCAAGAAGCCCAAGGAGCCTGCCCTCCTCCCACACTATTCAGGGCCTCTGCCCTGTCCCTCCAGGCAGGAAGAAGAAACTGATGCATCTGTATAAACACTTAGAATGTTGGGAAGGTAGTACCCGTTGTGTGTGTTGGACTCTGAACTGGCTTACTGCAGTGAAAACAGCACCCTGACCCGAGACTTACACTAGCTTTCATTGCTTTTATTGTTGTCTTTATTTTCTTATGCTTTTTGCTATTTCATCATTCAATCTTCCTTTATGTGTCTGCTTCCTTTCCCTTTCTTCCCCACCTCCCTCTCCCCACCCCCTTCCTTATTCTTAATGTAAGCCCACTGTGGATCAGGGGCCATGTCTAATTTATTCATTTTTGTACCTTTCCCCAGCACCTGATACAGTTCTCCACACTAAATATGGCATCCCAGCTTTCAGAAATAAACATGACAGAATGCCATATAATAATAGTAATGGTATTTGTTAAGCGCTTACAATGCTTAATGTGTTAAGCACTGGGGTGGATACAAGCAAATCAGGTTGAACACAGTCTCTATTCTCTTTGGGGCTCACAATCTTAATCCCCATTTTACAGATGAGGTAACCAAGGCACAGAGAAGTTAAGTGACTTGCCCAAGGTCACACAGCAGGCACATGGCAGAGCTGAGATTAGAACCGAGATCCTTCTGACTCTCAGGCCCATGTCTATCCACTAAGCAATGCTGCTTCTCAAGGTTATCAGTCACTTGACTTGTAGTGTGAATATACCCTCCATGAACAAAATGTGAAAGGGCCAGGTGTGCTGGAGTGAGGTTGTAGGCTCTTGAGGGCAGGGATCATGTCTACCAACTCTAATTCAGAGTAAGCACTCAATAAATACTTTTGGTTGATAGAAATCAGATGTTCTCATCCCCTTAATAATAATAATAGTATTTATCAAGCACTTATTATCTGACAAGCACTGTACTGGGGTAGTTACAAAATCATCAGGTCCCACCTGGGACTCGCATTGTAACTAGGAGGGAGAAAAAGTACCGAATCCCCATTTTATAGATGAGGGAACTGAGGCACAGAAAAATCAAGTTACCTGCCCAAGAACACACAAAAGGCAAGTGGTGGAGGTGGGATTAGAACCCAGCTCCTCTGACTCCCCAGTCCCTGCTATTTCCACTAAGCTATCCTGCTTCTTTTACTGTTGCACTCCTAGAAGTCATCTAAGTCATCTCTGCTGTCACTTAGACTTGCTATCTGACCTTGGGCAAATACCAAGTCCCACATTTTACTGACTCAGTTTCCCTCTCTATCAGAAAAAAGCCAGAAGTTACTGGTGGAATACCTGCTGAATAGAAGGCCTTAAGAACCAAATTCTAAATTTAATCCAAACAGTTTGGTTAAAGGACAGAAATACTGTACAGTACCTGTATTTGCAGTTTGAGGGGAATGTTGTGTTGTTATAGGGTTGGTTATAGGGTTGATTATACCAACAACTGGCTTTGAAAATCCTCTGTGAAAATATCACCATGGTGAAAGGTCAGGTCAACAGTGTGATATTTGAAATAGATTATGGTGATTTTTAATTCTGTCAAAATTTGGAGCCTTAATCACCTTGATAAGGTTTCTTTACTGGTCTTGATTTCAATGTTGTATTGTGGACTCGGGAGTTTTTTGTCTGTTTTTCTGTTTTTTGTCACTGTCTGGCTGACCAACAGAAAGAAGCACATGTGTTCCCCTGCTCTGTCAAAAATGGCAGGGTTCTACCTAATGTATTAATCACCCTGTCTTTTACTCATTAAACTCCTTGGTATTAGAGGAGAAATCATCTGCTACACACTTGAATAAAGCAAAAGCAAGTCCATAAGCTCTGTCCTTAATCTCTCTTAGTTTTCTTCCAATTAGATGCAATCTTTCCCTAGAGCTCTAATTAATACTTGCACATTAATATTAGGCATTATAGGAGAAAATCATCAGTAATACACTGGCATCAAGCAAAACTGGGTTTTCAAGCTCTTACCCTTAATCTTTACTTCAATTTTCTTTCATTTAGAAACAATCTTTCCCCAACCCTCTAATTAATGCAAATGATATTCGTGATTAGTTAGTATTATGCTAATCGGAGCCCAGAATTTACCTAAATCTGCATGGTGTTGTCTGAGCACCAGATTGCTTTGGGTTTCGGAGTAAAATTACATTAGCCTGCCAGATGTACAAAACAACATGATCGAGTAGAAATCTGAGCAAATAATCAAGATTACATTAGTTTTGTTTCTTAATGAACAACTGTTTGCATTAGGGATTACATACAAATTATGGTTTTCCTCCCCGTGCCCAGCCAGTCAGGCATCTGTTGAGAGGCTCTGTTTTTTTCCTGACGACCCCTAAATAGATTGAGAGAAGCTATTGCAGGGAGGGAAGAGTCTAACGTTTCATGTAATTTAATTTGTTCCATTACAAAGCAATCATCACTCTGAGGCCCAGAGCTAAGCTCCAAGGTTCCCCATAAACCTCTTTCTGGAATGCAGGAGCCAATTCAAGTGACTATTTGTGCTCAGAAACGCAGTGGGCTTCTTCTCTCATCACATGGAAGGCCATTACGTACCTCAGAACCGTACCTGGGTGCGGGACACGTTCAGCTCCCTTCCAAAGCCGTGCTCACCTAATTCCTGCTACTTGTGTGACACAGATGGAATGCTGATGATAAGGATTATATCTAGGTAACACAGTACATTTGGCTCATATCTAATAGACTATGTTAACTAGAAACTTGCAGCAACAGCAGCTGTCCAAGCTTTGGCTCTTGTTCCATGTTACTTGAGCTATGAGAAGTTTCACCCTAATGAAATCCTTCTACTGAGGGTGGCAGGGCAGGGGGGCAATTGTAAGATTCTCACGATTCATCATCATCACTTTGCATGTGTGTGTGTGTGTGTGTGTGTGTGTGTGTGTGTGTGCAAGCGTTGTTTATAGGTGTGCGTTTCTGATTTACTAGCCAGCAATCCAATTCCAGGCCATTCTTGTTTTATGTCAAATTGTGGAAATGTAATGATTATCCTTTTAGTTTTGATTTAATTGTACTCCTTAGGCAAAGCTTTATTCACTCTCCCAGGTACTAATCACAGCTCCAGAATTCATAGTGATGGCTCATTTAATGTTGGTTAAGACAGAGGACGCTGATAGGAAGAGAAAGGCCTATAAAGCTGTACATTTGGATTAGTGAACACCAGTAATGTTAATTGCAAAGTCATTTGGAGCATGCAGGATAGGTATAGGTCTGCTGCCTACATTATGCTGAATGGCAACATCTGAAAGCAGGAAAAAACAGATCAGTGTGTTTAGAGGTGTAAACTAGTCCTATTTTGAAAGCTGGACTACCCTTTGCCTAACAGAATCCCAACTGTGACCTAAATAATTCCAATTTCATATAATAATAATAATTATTATTATTATTCAACATGTTAAGCGCTTACTACTTGCCAAGCACTTGTTCTAAGCACTGGGGTAGATACAAATCAGTGAGGTTGGACACAGTTCTTCTGACTCCCAGGCCCAAAGCAACCATTTGGAGACTCCTATTCAATCAGGAGACAAAGATTTGCTAAATTTCCCAAAGATAATAAGGATAATTGTAGTATTTCTTAAGCGTTTACAATTTGCCAGTCACTGTACTATGTGCTGGGGTAGATACAAGATAATCATGTCCCACATGGGGCTCACAGTTTTAGAAGGAGGGAGAATTCACGCAATAGCATTTATTGAGTGCTTACTATGTGCAGAGCACTGTACTAAGCGCTTGGAATGTACAATTCAGCAACAGATAGAGACAATCCTGCCCATTGATGGGCTTACAGGGAGAATGGGCACTGAACCCCCATTCTGCGGATGAGGGAACTGAGGCACAAAAAAATTAAGTGACTTGCTCCAGGTCACACAGCAGGTATGTGGCGGAGCCAGAACTCCCAGGCCCATGTTCTATCCACTATTCCACACTCCTTCCCAGGGCCACGCTGCTTCTATAGATGGCAGAATGATGACAGTCATTCATTCATTCAATCATTCATTCAATTGTATTTATTGAGCACTTGCTGTAATAATAATAATAATAATGATAATAATGGTATTTGTTAAGCGCTATGTGCCAAGCACTGTTCTAAGCACTAGGGTAGATACAAGGTAATCAGGTTGTCCCACGTGGGGCTCACAGTCTTAATCCCCATTTTACAGATGAGGTAACTGAGGCATAGAGAAGTGGTTTGCCTAAGGTCACACAGCAGACAAGTGGAGGAGTGGGATTAGAATCCACATCCTCTGACTCCCAAACCTGTGCTCTTGCCTGTAACCCACGCCGCTTCTGTACTGTGTGCGGAGCACTATACTAAGTGTTTAGTCGTGATGGCAGTGGCACTTCCTGACAGCTAAATCCATATTCATGAAGGAATGAAGCAGCAACACATGTTCTACTACTGGAAAAGCTGTTTTACTCCTGATTTCCTTATTTTTGTCTTCGAGCCATTTAGAGGCATTTTCCCCAGCCAAGGTCAACTGAACAAAACTTTTGTTCCTCTTTGCTTCAAACAATCTAACGGTTCCTTTCCAGCTCCTGATATGAGCTAAATGACCTTTCTAGCTTTGTGAATCCACTGTTGAATTAATTCTGTGAGTTTACATTTCACATTTGGAGCTGAAGATTACATTTAGAACATGTTTTCTCATGACATTAAGCACTCAAAAAGAGACAGAGATATTTATTCCACTACCTGATTGCATTGATTCCCAAGCTTCATGACAACATTCCCCTAGGGTTGATGTGTAGGGGCTGTGGGAAAAGAAACTGTAAATCCATTGCCAAACTCCAAGAGCAGAGAGGCCACAGACATTTTTGTGCCCATCGCACAACGCTGAGTCTTCATCTTCCCTTTTCTCAGCCAGTTGGTATGCTTAGTGGGCAGCAGAGAGGGGCTGAAATAAATGGTGTCTTGGGCCCTCTCCCCCAATCCCTAAAATAGACTTGTCTCTCCTTTTCCCCTGCTGCATTTCTTTGAGAATGCTGCTTCCCCACTGACTCTGTGACATTTCCAGGTGGCCGGGGGAGGAGGAAACTAAGTGGTGGTGATTACGTTTGTTAATATCCTGCCAAATTTTAAAATTCTGTACCTATACTTTCTTCTTCACCTATGAGTCATTTAAATAGCGTAAACAGCCCCATACCGCTTGTCTTTGCCCACTAGCAGCATTGAGAAAGAGGCTGTTCTGTGCCTGAGAGCAGGTTTTGCTACTGAGTTCAACAAGATGGGACAGAAGAACTTTAGCTGAATGTAAACGTGCCAGTCCTGATCTCTTGCTCAGTTGTGCTACTGTATAAAGAAAACTGAGGTGATGTTATCAGCCTTCAGCAAAGAACCCATACCCACAAACCAAAATTTTTGTCGGTGATTCAGCACTGAAAGCTATGTCAGAATTCCGCTCTCTAGCAGGCCACTAACCGATGATGCAATGACAGACAGGGAAATAGTCAAGAAGGTCAGCCTATCCTGTGGGAAATTGACCAACAGATTATGGCAGCAGCACAATATCAAGTCTCCACATCAAACTGAAGGTCTACAGAGCTGTAGTGCCAGCCAACCTTCTCTAGTTCTGTGAGGCCCGGACCCTACACTGGCACCACGTCTGGCTCCTTGAGCAGTGCTTACCAGCATTGCTAATGAGCCAGACTTAAAGTCTAATGGCAAGACAAGATTACAAACAATGAAGTTCTGGAATGTAGTCAATCCCTCTACCCTGTATCCTCGTTGTGGGCAGGAAATGTGCCTGTTATATTGTTCTATTGTACTCTCCCAAGCCCTCAATACAGTGCTCTGCACACAGTAAGCGCTCAGTAAATACAATTGATTGAATGAATGAATGAATGAATGAATGAATGAATGAATGAACTTCTCTGGGCCTCACTTATCTTATATGTAAAATGGGGATTAAGACTGCAAGCCTCAAGATGGACAGAGACTGTGTCCAACCCAATTAGCTTGTATCCACCCCAGCATTTAGTACGACTGGCACATATTAAGCACTTACATACCACAATTATTATTATCTTGTATTTACCCCTATGCTTACTACAGTTCCTGGCACATAGTAAGTGCTTAACAAAATGCCATTCAAAAACAAAAAAGGAGTCTTTCTACTCCACAAACCCCCAAGTTTTCATGCTGGGGATTTCCTGGTAAAGATCTCTGAGCCAGTCTGGACCTGGATACAAGCAAGAATAAGAAAAACTTCATAATATAAGAAAATAGGATCTGCTCTTATGTGAATAGTGTAATGGGCAGTGCCTTTGTCTTAAGATTCCTAAAACCTGGGTCCTATACTCAGTTGAATGACCTTAATCAACTCTCTTGATCCCTTTGAGCTTCTTCTTCTACAATTTCCACAACTGCTCTCCCTCTAGAAATATGGCAAGGAGGGTTGAGATAATCTGAGTAAAATTCCTTTGAGATCCTCATTGCAGAATAAATTCTGATTCATTTTCCACCAGAAAAATCTATGGAAATCCCTGTAGCCTAAAGTTTTAAAAGTTAAAGTAGAGCAGGGAGAATGATATCCTGTCAAACAAACAAAAAAAATCACCTCAAAAGTTTCTTTTAAATGGCCCTTTGGAACATAGGAAAGTCTATCCAGTAGAGGCAACTTAAAAAAATTACAAACTCATAAATACAGGTAAGGAAAAGCACAGTCATTTGAAATTGATAAATGTGGCTGCTCTACTGATTCTTGCTTATTGATTGATTTTGTAATTAATTTATGAAGGCAAAACAATTACAAACTACTGTGTGTCAAAGTCATTTGTGATGTAGTCAAAAGTTTCACAGCTGGGTGAATGTTCCAAGGATCAATGATTTAAATTAACTCTGTTGGCTTTTGTTCATTAAAAGCTAACACATGTCATCAATATTCTAAATGTTCTGACTTTAATGTGTATAAGTCAGAAGCAGCGTGGCTCAGTGGAAAGAGCACGGGCTTTGGAGTCAGAGTTCATGGGTTCGAATCCTGGCTCAGCCACTTGTCAGCTGTGTGACTTTGGGCAAGTCACTTAACTTCTCTGTGCCTCAGTTACCTCATCTGTAAAAGGGGGATTAAGACTGTGAGCCCCACGTGGGACAACCTGATTCCCCTGTGTCTACCCCAGCGCTTAGAACAGTGCTCGGCACATAGTAAGCACTTAACAAATACCAACATTATTATTATTATTATTAAGTTAATTGATTGAATGTACTTGGTATAAAAACATGTGGGTTTTATTATATGGAGTACCACTTATAAACATCTCAGGGTACCATTAAAATGATTAGCAAAACACAAGACTGGCATTGTTTTATGAGAAAGGAAGATTATTATAATGCAAACTTTTATTTATCTAGAAAAATGTCATTTTGGCTTCAGAACATACTCTTATTAGTTATTTGTATTTCAGGACTTGAGTTTTCCAGACCACTGTAAGAAGCAATGTTAATTGTAAAATGAGAGAAAAAACCGAGAGTTAGTATGAGATCTTTCATTTATGTTAGAGTGTGAGCCCTTACGAGACAGTGACTGTGTCCAACTTGACTTTCTTATATCTACCCCTGTGCTTACTACAGTGAGTGGCATGTAATAAGAGCTTAATAAATATTTTTATTAATCATTATGTTACAAAACAATTGTCATGCAGGTTGATTATGGTGAAATGCTGGCATCCTATCCTGAATTGTCTCTAGTTACATGGTAATAATGAAATATGCATATCTCTAGCTTTCTTTTATTGTTTGAAGATGCTGCTGCTGATAGTGAACTGTGTGAGTGACCTTTGAAAGACAGTGTCTTCCACACTGATCCTGTGAAAATATGGTCGTTCACTTCTCCTTGTGGGTCGGAAACATGTCTACCAACACTGTTATATTGCACTCCCCAAAGTGCTCTGCACCCAGTACGTGCTGAATAAATATGACTGATTAATTGATTGATTGATTCTTCTGGCCCCTTGGCATTTAAGGGTAGCGCTGCATGCCTAGCTGAGTATGCTCAGACCCCAAGGATGCCCCTACTGTATCTCCAACCAGAGACCAGAATGAGGCTGTCTAGTTTTCATGTATTAGTATGGATTTTTAGGAAAGAAAGGTAAATCCTACTACTAGCAGAACATGTGTTTGATTGTTTTTTGCAGAAGTGGTGTGGCTTGTATTAAGCTATCTGCATTCTCTTGCCCTCTGTGACCCCTGTGTATAGCAGCATGAATTGCAAAGCTGCTGAACTAGTCACCTCTATTTACATTGTCTTTTGTTCCTTTGCAGGAACAATTCCAGTAAGAATAATACTAATGGGATTGTATAGTTGTCCTTCATATTTGAAGAAGACATCAGTGATAGTGAAATTTACCTCTGAGTGTGTATGTCGCTGAAAGGGCCAATGCCCAGGCCCAGTCACATTGTGCCCAGGAAAAGGCTTGTGTTGTTGTACTTAATGTTTTCAGAGCCTGGTGTTTTCTCTTTTGCTTCCTTTCATACAAGGCTGTTTCTCAAAGAAGATCACTCCCTTTTTTATGGTCTATCTTTTCCGCAAGTGACTCCCAGTATTCAGCTGGGATGCACCATTGTCTGAGGCTTTGTTTGATCACTTCCTTAAAATGCTTCCTCTACCCTCCTTGCTTTCAGTTTCCCAATTTCAGCTCCTCCAACCAGCAGCTGTTTGGGTATCTCCTCTGTCACTCATTTTTCTTACAGAGGTCTCACAGACTTCAAGCATCATCCAAAGTCCTGGAAATAGTCATACAAGAATTACAGCATGCAGGTGAATGTGCCAGAGAGGCCCACACCTTGGAAGATTGCAATCGATGGTAAATTGCTTCACTGAATCAGGCAGGCGCAATCGGCTGACAATAAATCTGAAGAAACACACACAACCCAAAGTGTTTATTGGTGATACAGCACTAAAACCTGTGACAGAACTCTGAGGCCCAGTACCACACTAATTCATGATGCAACATTAGACGGGGAAATACAGAACAGAATCAAGAAGGCCAGCACATACTCTGAGACACTGTCTAACAGATTATGGCAGCAGCATGGTATCAGGCTACAGACCAAACTAAAGGTCTACAGAGCTGAAGTGTTGTCCAAGTTCTTTATGGCTGTGAAACCTGGATCCCACACAGGCAACCACATCTGACTCTTTGAGCAGTTCCAACGGCATCACTTACAGGCCATCTTCAATATCAAATGGCAAGAGAAGATCATGAGCAGTGAATTTCTGGAACATAGTGTCCTAGCAGCCAAACTATGCTCACCTTAGTGATAACAATAGTAGCAACAAAATCCAAGGCATTAGAAGTCTAGCCAGATGGTTAAGAGCCCGAAAACAGTTTCTTCTGCCATATTATACCAGTGCTTTAATTTTTGTCTTTGTTTTTTTATGTTATTTTGTTGTTTTTATCATCTCAATCTTTCTACGTGTGTCTGTGGTCATACTCCCCTCCTCTGAAATCTTAGACTGTGAATGCACTGTGAATCAGGGACTGCTTCTGAATTATCACCCTTGTAGCTTTCCCGACTCTGAATACAGTGCTTTACACAAAGTAGGCATTCAATAAATAATATCGAATGGATGGATGAATGAATGAATGACTTTACATAGTTTTCATAGACCTTACAGTGGCATTTGACCACATCAGTTGACTAGGATCTGGCAACTAGTGAAAAGATTTCACTGTCCTGAAAAGTTTATCACGATCCTAAGATTACTCCTTGAGGATATGGCTGGCTGCATTAGAATTGGAGGGGCCTTGTCAGATTTTTTCCCCATCACCAACAGAATAAAGCAGGGCTGTGTACCACGACCAGTCCTGCTATACCTATTCTGTGCAGTCATGCAGAAAGATACAACAAGGAATCTGGAAGCTGGTGTCAGAATATGAATATGTCAAAATGGGAATATGATTTATATAATATTAAATATATATATTTATATATGTAACATACACACACACATATTTACATATATACACTTAATGTGCCAAACACTGTACTATGCACTGGGGTAGAAACAAGAGAATCAGGACAGATGCATCTCTGCCCCCAGTTGGGGCTCACATCTAACTAGGAGGGAGTAGGATTTAATCCCCATTTTACAGATGAGGAAACTGATGCAAAGAAAGTTAAGCAATTTGCCCAAGGTCACACAGCAGACAAGTGACAGCGCCAGGATTAGAACGCAGGTCATTTGACTCCCAGACTCCCAAGCTTGTGTTCTTTCCACTAGACAACACTGTTTCTCCAGTCCTTTGTGAAATCATTTTAACTTGACAGCTGCAGGCATCATCAACTGTGCTTGAATCAGTCATTCGGTAATTCCTATATACTGATGACCAGGTTCTCAAAGCACTCACAAACACCCAAACACACACACATGCACACACATGTACAAGAAGTCGTGGAGATTATTATAAATCCTTTCTGAGAATCAGCAAAGTCATATACATGGATAGTCTGAATAACATGGAGGTTATGTACCAGTCTGCACTTGGAAAATCCAATGCACAATTTAGCATTAACATCGAAATTACAGGTATACCTCAGATTTCAACTCACTCGAAATCACATCCAGCACTATTGGATGATATACTCCAGAATACCTCCCCTCATCCTCCATATTATGTTCCATCATTGCAGGTAAGTCAATTCCCTATCCTCTCTCTCCTACTTTTGCACCACTCCCTCTCATTCTTCCCGTCTCCCAGTCACTTTCCAGCCCTTCACCCCACACCCTGAATCGTAGTAGCACAATCAAAGGTCTTTATTGAGTGCTTACTGTGTGCACAGCACTGTCCTAGGTGCTTGGGAAAGTACAGTACAAATATGTCAGGATGGACTAACTAAATAAAGAACTGAATGTGCAGTTGAATACACATATATATATGCATGAGTGCTAGCAATGGGTGCAATATATATATTCAAGTGCTTAGGACAGTGCTCTGCACATAGTAAGTGCTCAATAAATACTATTAAATACTATTGAATGAATATATATATATTGACTGTTTGGCTGCACAACCTTCCAGGTTGGGAATTAATCAGGAAAGGTAGGATTTGGGGAGGGCTTGAACATGGGGAGAACTGTGGCCTGGCAGATTTATGGAAAAGGGAGTTCCAGACCAAGGAAGCAACCTAAGCAAGGGGTGAGAGGCAAGCCAGCTGAGAATAAGGCACAGGTGGAGGGTGAGTTTGGGAAGAGCTAAAAGTGTTAGCTGGGGAGCAGCAGAAGAAGAAAACTGGGAATTGGGGCAGAGTCGGAACCCCAGGTGGGTCAGTCAGGGTGCCTCTTTGCCACCAGATGTGTGGACAGGGACTGTGTCCAATCTGATTATTTTGTATCTATCTCAGCACTTAGAACAGTGCTTGAGACACAGTAAGCCCTTAACAAATGCCATAAAAATAATAATGATGAATGATAATAATAATAATAATGTTGGTATTTGTTAAGCGCTTACTATGTGCAGAGCACTGTTCTAAGCACTGGGGTAGATACAGGGTAATCAGGTTGTCCCACGTTAGGCTCACTGTCTTCATCCCCATTTTACAGATGAGGGAACTGAGGCACAGAGAAGTTAAGTGACTTGCCCACAGTCACACAGCTGACAGGTGGCAGAGCAGGGATTCAAACCCATGACCTCTGACTCCCAAGCCCATGCTCTTTCCACTGAGCCATGCTGCTTCCCAATGATAACATATGTAAAATGGTGAAAACTGGTGGAGGGCCTTAAAGCCTAATATCTCTCTCCTATATATCAGAATCAACCTTAAGGAGAAGCCAGACCCAGAGTTACATCTGCTTCATTAAAAAATGCAAATACAAATACAGTTTACTTTTTTATTTCCAGAAATTCAAATTTAGAAAATCATTACTTAATTGTTCTAACTGAAGAAATTATATTCCCAATGGATTGTCTAGTAAAGTTTCAATTTTTACCAGTATTATTCAAGGCAAACCTGATTTCTGCACATCCTACACTTACTCCCTGAATTGAATAGAAGCAGTTCTCCATTAAAAAGATGAACACACCACAGACCCAGGAGTTAGATTATACTGTATTCAGTGCATCTATCCTTGGCAGCACATAGAATGAATTTCTTATTATTACTGTACAAATTACAAGTGGATAATATTCTTTATATTGCTACTAAGGAAAGACATTAAGTACATTTTCTATGAGACTTTGGTACTTCTTTATTTACCCTCAAGACATCCCAGAGAAACAAGGAATTAGACTCAAATTTGGGATTAAATTATTTTGCAGTGAATGCAAGAAATATCTCTGGTAAGGTAGTCCTTCTCCTGACTTATCTGGAATGTTAGCAGACATGTTCCCTGACCATAACAAGAAGAAAGTTTACTGTACTTAAAGTATTTACAGTTGGTGGGAGAGAAAAATGACTCTAGGGGGAGGAAGCATTCAATTCTGAGGTAGAATCAAGATTACCTTTATCCCAAAGAGGCAGTGTGGCCTACTGGAAAGAGCACAGGCCTGGGAATCAAAGGCCCTCTGCGGGGGGGGGGGGGGGGTTGGGGGGGGTGACACTTCCCCGGACTACTTTTTGTCCTCTGGCCTGCTGAGTGGGCAATGGGGTGGTAGGGATGGGGCGGAGGGCTCAGTTTACCTTCCTTTAAGGACAGTCCTACACACTCCCCAGCCAGGTTGGGGAAGTAGTGTGGCTCAGTGGAAAGAGCCTGGGCTTAGGAGTCAGAGGTCATGGGTTCAACTCCCGGCTCTGCCATTTGTCAGCTGTGTGACTGTGGGCAAGTCACTTAACTTCTCTGTGCCTCAGTTACCTCATCTGTAAAATGGGGATTAACTGTGAGCCTCACGTGGGACAACCTGATTACCCTGTATCTCCCCCAATGCTTAGAACAGTGCTCTGCACATAGTAAGCACTTAACAAATACCAACATTATTATTATAAATGGGGGAAAGCAGCCACCCTCCCCCTTGGTGCATGACTCTGGACCTAAGCACCCCAAATCTCTTCCTCTCTGGGCTTTGTCCCCTCCCTCGGCTTACAGTCCCTGAGCACTTGGGCACTGGAAGGACAGGGAAATATGGTGCTATTAGCCCATCAATGGGCAATCATCAGGCTGTCCAAAAAAAGAAAAAGAAATCAAAATGTTGATTGCAGCTGTGAATGAGGATATTGATACTTATTAAATAAGCCCGGGGCTGAAAAGAAGGGGACAGGCATTTGTTATTAAAGCAAGTGGTTTCAGGCTATAATTAGCAACTCATTAAAGCATTCATCCTCCATAGGGAATGGGCCAGCAGCGCTAATAAGTAGTTAGTTGTTGATGGGGGGCTGTTATCTTCTTGGTGAGTTTGCCCTCCTGCTTCTTTGACATGTGGTTGAGGGCCCGGGGTGGGGGTCTCATTCATTCATTTGTATTTATTGAGCACTTACTGTGTGCAGAGCACTATACTAAGTGCTTGGGATAGTACAATACAGCAATAAAGAGTGACAATCCTTGCCCACATCGAACTCACAATCTAGAGGGTTGGCGATCTCTTGCTCTTGCAGTCTGTCCCTATGCGTAGAACAGTGTCTGCCATATAGTAAGTGCCTAACAAATACTGTAAAAGTAAGCGGAGAGATGTATACCAAGCAATATTTCACAAACACCCGTGCAGCAGCGTGAAGTGGGGAAGAGGCTGGAGATTGGGAAACCAGTGAGGAGGCTGATAAAGTAACTCAATTGTGATATGATGAGAACTTGAATCAGGGTGGTTACTGGTGGAGAGGAATGGGCAAATTGGGAAAATAATGGCAAAATTAATCAGAGGTTAGAGAGGGAGGATTTCAGGAGGAAATTTAAGTTTGGAATAGTCAGTGGGAGCTGCAGGCAAAGGAGTCGATGTGGGAGGAATAGCAGTGTTGCTGAGCATGAGAGAGCTGAATGATGGCGGGTCAGGGGTGTATTTGAAGTGGTGGTAGTTGTCCCAGTAGCAGTACTCAAGAAAACCGTGGGAGCGATCTAGGCCTGAGGGTTGGTAGTGTGGGAGCCATAAAGGGAAGGGGACAAAAGAGTTAAGTTTAGTGGTGAGGTTGGTGTGATGGGTGTGAATGAGAGCCTCAAGAAAAAGGTGGGTAGGTAGGGAGTCCAGGAGGAGTGAGATAGCTTGGGACAAGTCCAGAATCCAGAGGTCCTGGAGAGGGTTAAGGATAGAATTTGGGGGGTGAGAGCATGTGGACCAGATGGCAAATTAGAAGGTTTTATTCGGATCATGGTAGGTTGGAGTTAGTGAGGTTAGAGATGCAGCATTGCCTAAAAATGATGATATCTAATGTATGTCCATGCTGGTTTGTGGCTGAGATGAGAGGGAAGTTTACCCTGCTGCTTGGCTGCTTGACTCTCAGCTGCCTCCAAATCTTCATCGCAAATGGAGCTCAGGGCCGACATTTGCGGCCCTTGCCATCACCAGAGCTTACAGAGGTGTCCCTTCATTAACCAAACACAATGGCTTGACCTCTCCCTTTCACAGGAGGCAAATTTGGGCTCATTATCTCACCCATCCTCATGACATTCTGGAGTGACCAGTAATGAACATTTTTATTTCCAATTTACAGCTAAGCACAGAGGAGCAGGGAGGTCACCCCACTGTTGATCAGCATATTTGTGAATACATTTGGATTCCAGTTTGCATTTAAGAAAATATCAACCACATATGTGAAGAACAAAAGCAAAACATCTGGCTTAGTTCAGCTAGACAATGAAGTCCCTAGGTAATAGAATGATAGGTCTTCGAGGGTCTCCAAGCGGGGAATATTGTTTAACAATGCTGTTTAATATTAAGCAGACTGATTATCAACAGTCTACAATATGCAATGTGCCCATTGCAGAAATGTCTATTGTAATGATACGATCATATAGCAGATAGTCTTGTGAAGAGCCTTTCACCCACTAAATAGCTTTCCTTTCAGGGTCTTGCATTAAAACAATGTCAGCCTTTTATTTTTCTTCATAGCCAAAAAAAAGTTTCTCTGGGTTAGAAATTCACTCTCCCTTTATAAACTAGAATAATACAGAAAATGTATGGAGTATATCCACCAAATGCAAGACTGTATATGTGCCCTCTCACTTGGACCCTATTTTAAAGGAAATCAGCCCAGCATACAGACTGTGAAATCAACTATAAATAGGTTCCTCAAGTAAAGAATAGAGGCATGCTTCTTGAAAGTATGCTCCTTTGCTTTCAAAAGGAAGACTGGAAAAAGTATAGCTTTAGGTTTATGTTTCTCTATTATCGGAATAAATCAACAATTTACGAAGTGCTGTTTAGATTCATTAATTCCAGAGTATACATCTACTTTATTCAACTTTACAGATCACATTTATCTTGGTACTGTGAATTGATGCAAACAGCACAAAATTTAAAAGTTTATCATTTCAATACAAGAAAGTACTTGGGAGAAAAATAATTAATTTTACCATATTTTAGAAGAAAATAATGTATTATTTGGCATTTCAAACAGTCATAACTGGTATTTTATATGTTAGATTAAAAATGTTAAAAATGAGAAAAGATCATGTTTTTAAAAGTATAGTATTATAGTATAGAAGTATAGTATAGCATTAGTATATGCTTTATTGTGATAAAATTTTAAACTGTCATTTAACATCACCACTAGTTTGTAAAGCTGAGACTATTTTGCTAATCTGGGAGTAAACTAACAAAATTTTATTAAGATACCACAGTTGAATTTCCTATTGCTTTAGTACATCCCACTTTATCAGTGGAGCAGGAGATGCCACATATTCAGTAAAGGTGGGTGGGTAGCACATTGATTTGGCTACACAAAACACCAGAGAAGATCACATCTTCAAGTATAGCCTCCTCCTCTTTTTCTATTCAAATAAAAAAATTCCTCTATGTATCATTTTATATAATATACTGAGAATATGAGAATATGTATATAAATTAGGCATTAGTTGATATTAGTGTGCTGGTTTCTTTCTCTCAAGTTAAGCTAACACCTAAAATTTAAAATCAACTGTATTTATCTGGGGAGTTGGATTAAAAGACTATGCTTGATTAAAAAACTGAAGGGAGAAACTTTCGGTAAACTTCCCAAAAGCAATTTGGGAAAAAGTTTTGGTCAGAAACAAAGTATTTAAGGAAGTCCTCTCTAAGTTTTGGATTGCAGGTACATTCCAATAACAGTTTATAAATGTAACCTTACCCTAGTTCCTTCGCTGAAGACATTTTGGACGAGCTATATAGTTCATGAACACACACGCAGCATGCTCAATATGACCACAGTAGTGTTGACATGTGTTTTTAACTCATCTAGTTAAAAGTCAAAATTGAAAGTAGGAGATTTATTAACAAGCTGTACAGTGGAACTAGTAGTTGATGGGGGATTATGACGATCATTTTAAACTATATGATAAAACACCTCAAGTATGTTCAGGCAAAGCATTAAAAAACTGATGTTCCTGTGAAATATAATGACAATGATATCTAAAACAGGTGAAAAATGCATTTAAACAGGGTTGCTTAATAGGATTGAGACATGAGTCCCTAAGAAATTATTGATGAAATAATATCAGTTTGGGAATTTAAATGCCTTTTTAAATTTTAAAATCATAGTTGTCCATCCAGATTAATCACTCAGTGCTTAAAAGTTTAAAACTGATTTCAGATTGTTTTTGGAAGTTAGTTTTCTCTACAAAGTGAGCCCTAAGGTTTCAACATTGACAAATTTCTGATCATCATTTTTGGCATGGTCACCAAGTGATCCAAGGATTAAGGCATATGATTTGTGAAATTTCAAAAAATTGCCTGTAGAAATCATAACCCTCAACTTTCCAGGAGCTAACATTGATACGACTATTGGTGAAATTATTTTATGATTCAGAAACTTCTGCTGGATTTTTCAAACAAAGATCACATTAAAATGAAAGACAGAAGGTGGCTTTAGCTCATTCATTGTCCTTTGAGGAAGAAAGACAACAGTGGAATGATCAAAAATGCTATGACTGGAATATGCCTAAACACTTGCCCCAATTTAAACACCTGACAAGCTAAAAATATTTTGCATTCATAACTGATATCATAATAGCATCCATGTAATATATTCTGATTCAGGGCTAATGGTATTTTGTAAAAATTCAAAGGTCCCATCACCAGGGCAGTAAACATGGCTATAGCAACTGTTTACGTGGTGTTTTCCCCTGACAAAAAGTTGCATGCAAAAATAAACAATCTGCAGAAATAAGACAAGGAAGACTTGTAGCATTAAAAAAAAATCAGGTGGATCTAGATGATATTTAGTTTCCTTTTAGAAGTTTCTTCTTCTTCCATTTGTTTATTTTTAGCTGTCTCAATACAACATTTCCCCACAGTGTTTTACTAAAACATGCCCATCTTGAAAAGCAAACAGATGTAAAAGTGTATAGCTGCTGCTTGTTTGGATTTTTTCCCTGTCAAGTAGAATTTATTATCATTGTCACACTTTGAAAGAACCTAAATGAAATAGACAACATGTCAGGAAGTAATTGTAGTGGTACTTTAACACTGTAGCTCTGGAATTCAGGGTTTACTTACTCAAACTACATTTGATTAAACCAAATGAGTATAGCATATTGTTTCTTTTGCCATCATCATAAAGGAATTGTAGCAACAAATGAATTTATCATTTTTTCAAAAATCGCATTAAATAAGTTGGGTAATTGATTAAAAAAACAAAAAAAATCATGTTTATTCCTAACAGGATTCGGAATAAAGAATCATGACTCATTTACAATAATTCAGGAGCGTCTTTACTTATGCTTCTTATGAAATATTGTGAATTATAAGCATAATTAGTTTGATTAGATTTATCAACAAGCATTTATTAAAGTTTCCAATGACATATTTGCTACAAATTTACAGTTTATTGAAGACCAATTTTCCAGTCATTTGCATATTGCTCACGCAAACAAGTTGAATGTCATTTTCATATTATGATGCACATATATTAAATGAATGGATAGAGAAATGTCTCTTTTTAACCTTGCTTGGGTGTACTTAGGTTTCATCTTCATCCTCACAGTAAATTTATACCACTTAAAAATTAAATAAGGTGCTACACGTGAATGGCAAAGCTAGTAATCATAAATGCATTTTCTCACGCATTTATACTCTTTTTTTGCATATCCTACAGTGACAGTTTTATGGAATCTTTTTTACAGTGACTATCTATACAGACACAGACTAGATCTAATAAAATACTCCAGACAGTGAAAATACTGATTGTTTAAAAAAAACCAAAAACCCTTCCAGCTTGAAAAAACATCATTAAAAAGCTTTTAAATGAATTATCAGATATATTCCTTTAAAACCCAAACCTGAAAGTCTTTATACATGGAAAATAAAGCAACAACTACAAGTCATTTTAAGGGTTCTTTGCAAACATCAATACAAACCTGCTACTGTGAAGTTATCATATCACTTGGAAAATGCCCTCCTCTACCTGAGAAACTAATTTTTTAATTGATGAGAGACCCAATACAGTAATTCAACAAGTAGCAGAGACCAAAAAAAAAAGGTACCCCCCAATCCGTATCGTGGAAAACAACCCACAAAATAGAGAGAAGCATGTAAATGAAATACTCCCTTTATTCATGAGCCCTCTGAAGATACATCCCAAATTCCACCTTTGTGAAAATTAAAGTCACTCAACAAATGAATAAATAAACTTCACTGAAGAATAGAGGAGGAA